>NC_066328.1:90120-230120 GCF_022539315.1 Serinus canaria | reverse complement strand
GCTGGAGTTTTACTAGATGGGCCATGTCAGGCATGGTGCTCTGAGGATCATACACTGTGGATCAGATTGTGGAAATGCTGATCTATCGTTGTGTGGTGAACTAAAGTCGACATCTGTCAATACTTCCCTTTCCACAGTTATTCCAGAGGCAGCAGGATCAAACCAAATACAAGGATATCACCATTCTGCCTATTTTCCTCATGGACATCATTGCTCAGCTCCCTGTTCAGCACTGCTCAGGAGGTCCCCCTGGCTGCAGGGCAGTGACTGCAGAGCTCACCAGCATATAAGCATCAGCAAGGGTTATCTGGTAGAGGCTGCTCTGGTACATTCCTGCTTATCTGTGTTACTTCTGAAAATAAAAAATTAAGCCATTGAAATCTTCCCCTTGTTTTTTGTGCTTTGAAATTTATTTCTATAAAACTACCCTTGTTATTTGCCCATTGTATTTTAAGTGAAAAGGGAGAAAATTCTGAATTACTCCCTTACCTGTATCCATGAATCCTCCTGTTGGTTTAATATTCACTCTGGTCATGGCTTTTTACAGCAGCAGATAATGGAGGGGCTGCACCTGGTGGCACATCAGGAATTCCTCCCAGCAATCCTGCTGGGAATTCCAAGTCAGCGGCAAGGAACCTGGGTTCTTCGGCAGGAGAGAAGGAAGAAGGGAAGAAGGTCCGACGGCAGTGGGAGTCATGGAGCACAGAGGACAAGAATACTTTCTTTGAGGGACTGTATGAGGTACATGTAGAGTTTGGTTAGAGTCTGGATATTCCTAAAAAAAGGTTGATTAGGGTGAGATTGGCAGGAGCAGAAGGCCACTTACAGATGGGCATTTGTAGGGCCATACATAAGGCTGTAAAACAGCTGTCTGTCAAAGCTACGTGTCAAAAGTGTCAAGTTTCTTTGGTTTTTTTCTTAAAATACACAGGAAAGATTTCTCGGTTTTAATAATAAATGTTTATAATAACTTCAGTTGTTTTTTAAATATGGTTCTGTTTCAAATGAAAAAAAATTAAATAATGTCCCCATCTGAACTTTCAAAAGTAACACACTTGCTCTGTAATAATACCAAACAAGAAAAGTTGCTCTGTTGAAAAGAGAATTGTATTTAATCTTTGGCCCTGAAGAGGCTAGAGCCAGTTCAGTCCTTGGGCTGAGAGACAAGATGTTACATCATTTATCTTCTGTCTCTTATGTTGTATATGATGGATTCCTGCTTGACCTGTTCCTGTGTTGATTTCAACAGTTTATCTGTTTTGAAACTACATGCCAAATGTAAAAACAAAAGCAGTGATGGGGAGTTTTCTTTGCACATGTGCATCTTTTTAAATTTTTTTTTTTCATCATAGGTATGGTATCACATACATATGTTTTGTGGACAAAAGGAACAGTGGTTTTTTTTTAACTCCCCTGAATTGCAGTAATATTCCTGGGAAGCAAGTAATTTTTAAGCCACTTCACTGATTTTTTTTTTTTTTTTTTTTTTTTTTTGAATAGTGAGGAAAAAAAATTAAAAATTGTTTTAAGGTTGATCCAAGACTCAGTTTGTTCAGTTCCTCCTACCATTCATTTTGTGGCACTGCCTTTCAGGAAAGGTTTTCGTCTTTGTCTTGAAATCAGTTCCAACCTTTTCCAAATACAAAAATTTTGTGATAGCAGGAGTTAATGTGTATAAAATCAAGTCTTTTGAAACTCAATTTTTTTACTCCTAGTAACAGTAACATGAAATGTACTGTAAATAAAACTGCAGCTGGTAAATATAGTATGTTTTTCATTTACTCTAGTCAGAAGTGGTGGGGGGGATACAGAGGAAAGTAAAGAATGTTCAGGGAGAAAATCAGTGTTTTCAGTCCTGCTACTTAACACATTTGTTAGTAAAGTTGGGTGATTTTTCCAATTTGCTAGCAACTTACTGTTTTTATTTTGAAACCGTTAAAGAAATTGGAAAGTAATTAATTTGGTATCCATGTTGCATGTTATATAAAACAAAGGAAGCCAGTGTCATTCTTTCAGAGTTGAGTTCTGGTCCCCCATAAACAAAATTTTTGTTTATGACTTCAATGGTCATAAACAAAAATTTTGTTTATGACCATTGAAGTCCAATTTCCCACAAAGAACCCCAAAGCCCCTCACATTGTTTGAGTTGACTTACAACAAGATCCAAGTTTGGATTTGAGTATTTCTATTTGATTTATTCTTTCTTCAGCATGGGAAGGATTTTGAAGCTATCCAGAACAACATTGCCCTGAAATACAAGAAGAAAGGCAAACCAGCAAGCATGGTGAAGAACAAGGAGCAGGTCCGGCACTTCTACTACCGTACCTGGCACAAGATCTCCAAGTACATTGACTTTGACAATGGTTAGTATGCACCAAAATGGGCTTCGTGCAAGGGTTGCAGTCCTGCCTTTCAAAGGTGAGGAAATAAATACTGAGGAGGAACAGGGAGTTCAATGTCTCACTTCTTATTTTTGTTAGCATGGCCCTATCAAGGTTCATGTTTTGTGAAAAATGCTTTCCAAACCCGCTGTTTATATTGCTCTGTGAATTTACCACACCATAGTAAATGCAGATCCTGCTGTTAATACTGGGCAGAAAACCAGGTTCAGGGAAATCTTTTTATATTCTCAGGAACACACCTTCAAGACCTGCCTAAACATTAATCAGGCATGACTCCATCAAGCACACTGACCCAGCACCACTTTGCAATTCTTGGGGGAAGGTAGAAACAAATCGCAGTCTGATACAAGTGTAAATGGTGACATATTTGCTCCCACTTTAAAGAACTTTGAAACTGTACCATGGGTTCAATAACTTGTGATTCCCAGTGCCATATTTCCCTTCCAGTTCTTTTCCCTCCTTTTGCAACTGGTTTAATGAAAACGAAATTAGGAAGTCAGGTAAACTGCTGGTGGTGTTTTATAACAGTAACATTATAATTGAGAATGGATTTTTATCAAATCCATACTACTTAGGAATGGGCAGAGAGGATTCAACTTAGGCCACTGTGGGTGGCCTAATCTGAATAACAGGCTAAAGAAATGTATTTTGAGTGACCACATTTTAGTAAGATTCAGTTGTTCTGACTTTAAGGTGTCAAAAATGTAATTTCTCCCATTAGCCTGTGATTAAGTAATAGTCTCCAGAGTTTTCTGTTCATTCTGATGGTGTATTCTAAGATGCATAAATCATGGCAATTTGTGGTGGTTGAATTTTTTGGTCTTTGAATAACTCCTAAATGTCAGCAAAATTTTGGATAGTAAATTCATCTATAGTTTGTGGCCAGAGCCTCTCAAGTTAAAAATAACTCTTCAGGGAGAAATGGATGTGGAGAGAAGTTAAAAGAATGCAAAGCTAGTGTAAAATACAATCTCTTTATCACAGAATCAACTAGGATGGAAAAGACCTTTGAGATCAAGTCCAACCGATAACTGCCTTGTCAAGTAGATTATGGCACCAAGTGCCACATCCAGTCTTTTCATAAACACTTCCAGAGATAGTGACTCCACCACCTCCCTGGGCAGCCCATTTCAACTATTAATCATCCTTTCTGTGAAGAGCTTCCTAATTTCCATCCTAGACCTCCTCTGATGTAGGTTAAGGCTGTGTCCTCTCATTCTGTGACTTGTTGTGATAGAGAAGAGATTGACCCCCCCCACCTGGCTACACCCTCATTTCAGGGAGTTGTGGAGAGTGATGAAGTCTCCCCTGAACCTCCTTTTCTCCAGGCTAAACAACCCCATACCCTCAGCCAGTCCTTACAGGATTTGTGTTCCAGACCCTTCACCAGCTTTGTTGCCCTTCTCTGAACACATTTGGGCATCTCAATATCCTTCCTAAATTGGGAGGGCCCAGAACTGGACACAACACTCAAGGTGTGGCCCAACCAGTGCTGAGTACAAGGGAAGAATCACTGCCCTTGTCCTGCTGGCCACAGTATTCCTGATCCAGGCCAGGTGCCATTGGTCTTCTTGGGCACACTGCTGGCTCATGTTCAGTCAGCTGTCAGTCAGCACCCCCAGGTCCCTTTCTGCTTGGCCATTATCCAGCCACTCTGTTCCCAGCCCATAGTGCTGCAGGCAGTTTTGACCAAAGTGTAGGACCCAGCACTTGGTCTTGCTAAACTGCACTAAAAATTAAAAATAGTAAGTTATTAAAAGTAAGTCATTAAGGAGAAACGGATATGGCTAGAAAGAAGCTGAAGAAATGCAAAGCTAGTGTACAATTTAGTATCATACTTAGTATCATACGGTGTATGATAGTACATACTGTACTCATACTATACTACGAATATGTAGTTCTTGATGAACTTTTGTGTTCCTGAGCTTAGGTTACTTAAAGGAGGACTTGAGTATCTCAACAACCTGACACAAGGTGTATTTGGGAGTTCCTTTTTTCAAAACAAGGCAGCAGTTTAAGATGAAGCCATTAGTGTTTTATTTAAAAGCCAGTGTTGCAGTGAACACAGTATGGAAGAATTTTTAAAATAAAAATCAGTTATGTACCTGTATCTTTGGGGCCTAGAATCTCATTGCCTGAAGGAATTTTAACAGTCAGTGCTGTAGTTTGATTAGGTTTAGTATTAGTAGAAATATGTGTGCTTGGATTTTGGGATCAAAGAGAACTAAAGTTTTGTTGAATAGATGAGAATAAATATTTTTCACTTGGTTTGTAAATCACAAGATTTATAGTCCTTGCTGTCATAGATCTTTAGGTCTATTAGCAGTAATGTCCGCATCTTGTGTGTTGAAGAGAAAGGACAAAAAAAAACCCCAAAGTTGAATAAAATGCCAGCAATTTTTTGTGTAAAAATTTAGAATCTAGAATTTGCGTCAAATCTCTTAGGATGTGTTTGTGCACCCCAAAAATCTGTCATCTGGAAAATCCAAACCTACCCTGAATTTTCATGTAAAAGTGTTCTGTATGCATTTGCTTGGGGGCATCTGGACATTTCCCTCAGAATTTGTAAACAGTTGATACTAGACCTAGCTTTATTATTAATTAGCTTTATTTTGCATATTGAGCAGTTACATATTTGTTTAAATTCCATGGAGTTTGTTTTCCTGTAATCTAAAAAATGCCATAAAAAGGAAGTTGGTGAACCAATCCCATTATAGTATTTCTTGAACCAGAACTTAATTTTGCCTTTGTGATTTGTCTCATCATTGAAAATACAAATCCTCTCCTTTTTAGTGTTGAAATGAGCATCTGCAATGTAGCTGTGCATATCTGCAACCTGCATCTCACTGACACCTCTTCTGCTTTCTAGTGTTTTCTCAGGGGCTGAAAAAATCTTCCCTGGAGCTGTATGGCTTAATCTGCTATGGGGAACTAAGGAAAAAGATCGGGGGATGTGAGTATGAATGACTTCAGGTCATTTTTACGTTATAGAATCAGAAGTTACTACCCTTGAGGTTGGCAGTGTCTGGTTCAGTTCCACTTTTAAGTTCTTGACTGTTGCGGTAATCTGTGGTGTTATTTCTTGATTAAATACATTTTTATTTTTACAGACCTTCTTAGTCTGTTGTATTAGTCCACTTTGATAGATTTCTTTAGTTTTATCTGTCTGCAAAATGCTGTGCATGTATTGCCCACAAGTGATAGGAAAACATACAAAAAGCTTAGATGATCTATTCTGTTATTATTGAAACCTAAGCAATTAAGGGTGTAAATGATACTACTTACACCCAGAATTATTTGTGCCCATGCAGTCAAAATCTGGGATGGTGTCTTTTTCTAAGTTTTTCTCTAAATGTTTGTTCACTGTACCCTGAAGATGAAAAGGCACAAATCAGAATTGGAAATAACTTTACTGGCTAAGCAAGATGAGTTCTGATCTTGTCAGTCCCAGAGTCCAGTTTTGTCCATATCAGTGAGTGGAGATGGAGGAGTATGTGCTATAACAATGCTCTGCTGTTTGCTAGCAGTTGATTAACTGCATTAGCAACATACCTGAGCTTAGGCTTACAGAACTACAGAGTGGTTTGGATTGGAAGGGACCTTAAAGACCATCTTATCCCAACCCCCTGCCATGGGCAGGGGAACTTTGCACTAGACGAGGTTGCTCCAACCTCTATCCAACCTGGCCTTGAACATTTCCAGGGATGGAACACCCACAGCTTCTTTGGGCAACCTGTGCCAGAGCCTCCCCACACTTGTAATAAAAAGTCTCCCCTCCTGTGGTTTAAAACCATCAACCTTTGTCCTGTCCCTCTAGATCCTGCTGAAAAGTCTTTCTTTGTTTTTTTTTTTTTTTTTAAGCTTTCTTTAGGTACTTCATATGCTGGGACCCCCAGAGCTGCAGGTGGAATTTCACCTGAGTAAAATAGAGGATCCCTACCTTACCCTACTGTTCACACTGGGGGGATGAGCCCCAGGAGATGTTTCCTATGGTTTTCATGGCTTCCAGACCAGAGAGAGCTGTGACATGACTGCCTTGAAGAATGGGCAGAGAAACGTGCCAGTTTGCGCATACACCTTTTTATCCATGTATTTTTTCGTTCGTCCCCTGGCTTTTTGCACAGTCAGTGTTACATCATAGTGCATCTTCTACCTGCTTTGTTTAATTTGTGAGACTTGGAAAACCATCAAAATACCTTCACTTCTTTGTGAAGTCATACTAGTTGTAAGGTGAAATGGACATGAAAGTGTTCATGAGTGAACATGTACAATTCCTAAGAGGATTGTAGGATTTTTGGAAAGGTTTTTTGGCTATATTATTCCCTTACCTGAGATTGCTGTTATAATAGGTAATGAACGAGATTGTTATAATATTCATACTGACTTTATTCTTTTTGTTAAAAATCTCCAGTGTGTTAATTGGAGAAGCAGTGCTCAACTTGGAGAAGCAATTTTGTGCTGTTTGATGACAAAGTAGGTGCAGAAGCAAGGCTCATAGCACTGTCAGCAGAGATCAGTGTTAGTGTTTCTTTCCAGTACCCCCATCTCTTTTACAAGCAGACCCGTCTTGCTATGACTGGGAGTAAGACTTCACACAGTCACCATAGCAATGCCTGCAGCCTCTGTGCTTCTGTCTTTTTAGAACTTTGGGACTTGGCTACATACTTTACTCACTGTCACTTAGAAATTTTTTGTCTCCAGGACCAAATGTACTCAAGATGCAAGACTGTACACCCATTTATGACAGGTCTACTCTGAAGCCATGGAAAGCAGTTTCTTCCTTCTCCCCCCTCTTTTTTTCCTCTTGTGGTATTCACGGTCGCATTAATGGATAAGACTTACTGAGAGCTATTGAGATACAAAAGCACTCCAGAAATACTTTTAGCATTGCCAGAGGGAATTGTTCAGTGAATAGATCTGGGCCTGTCATGTAAATCGAGTTACCAAAATGTCTCTTTGAAAACATGCTCTATAATGCATGTTTTCAAAGAGACAATGCAACCGCCCTCACAAAAAAGTGAGGGCGGTTGCACATGCATTTTATTATTTTTATTTACTCTTTTGTTGTGTTAAGCACTAGGGTGTGGTTTCATTCTGCCTTGCTGCCTTAGTAACAGAGACTGAGCAGGAAGAAGCTTTGCTTTTTAATAACCCAGTGACAGATTAAAGCCCAGTGTTCAAAGACGGCTGTAGTACCTAAACTAGGAATATTTAATCCATGTGCAAAAAGTAATTTTTGTGGCAAGGATCATGTAAAGCTTGCATGTTATGAAAATACAAACTTTCCAGAAGAGCTATGTGACAGCACATTTATGCACGTTAATCCTATGTGAGAATAAAATGTAATAGCTTTGAAAACCCAACAGGACACAGAGAAGGCCATGGGTTTAACAGTGTAAATCCTAATTCACTGTGTTATCTCATTTACTGGAAAGGTATGGATGACAAGAACGCAGCTAAACTCAATGAGCTCATTCAAGCCGGGTAAGTAAGAACTTACTCCTGACACTCATAAAACTGTGTTGTTCAGTTGGATGTTGTATTGATCATCCAAAGTTTGGGGCATTTTTTAATTTTCAAGAGCTGAAGTTTGATGTTTTCCATTCTTATATGTTTTGCATTAGGATATTTCTCCCCTTTTCCATGAAGCCATTAATTGTTAATAATAAGAAATTATGGGTAAAGTTTAATAAAATAATTAAATGAGAATTCTTTACAGAAGCTACAGCACTTAACCATGTGGATTCACTCAGGGAAATCATAGAATTATTTAGGTTGGAATCCAAGATCGTCAAGTCCAAGCATTACCTCAGTCCTTCCACCACTAACTCCTGTCCCCAAGTGCCACATCCATAGGTCTTTTAAATCTCTTCAGGGATGGTCACTCCACCACTGCCCTGGGCAGCCTGTTCCACTGCCTGACCACACTTTTAGTGCAGAAATTTTCCCAGTATCCCATCTAAACCTCCCCTGGCACAACTTGAGGTTGTTTCCTCTTGTCCTGTCCCTTGTTCCCTGGGAGCCAAGGCCGAGCCCCACCTGGCTGTCCCCTCCTGTCAGTAGTTGTGCAGAGCCAGAAGGTCCCCCCGAGCCTCCTTTTCTCTAGGCTAAGCCCCCCCGGCTCCCTCAGCTGCTCCTCATCAGACTTGTGCTCCAGACCCTTCCCCGACTCCATCCCCATCTCAGCACACATTCCAGCCCCTTAAATGTCCTTCTTGCAGTGAGGGTTCATGTCCAAATTATTCTACCTCAGCAGAGCTCACAAGTCCTGACTTTCAGACCTGAAATGACCCTTCAGCACATTGGAGACCTCAGCCTCAGTGACTTTAGATGTCTCCTTGACATTAAGAACGAGTGTTCTCTTTCACTTGTAGAGTATTGTGGGATTTGGGGGTGCAGTCTATGACTTGACGTACTCCTAGAATGCAGAAGGGGTTCGAAGTTGTGTATTATAAATGAGGGCATACCTGATTTGTGCATAAATTTTTCCAAAATAGTTCAGCTTTTAGAATTTATGTCTTTTAAAGTGAAATCTCTTTCAGAGGACAAGGCATGTGATTACTCAGGAGGCATTAATGTGTCCTTGACCCCATCTTTAAAAGTGATTTGAAAAATCATTATTTTCTGTCTGTTACAGGTCTGCTTTTACCTTTTACATTCTTGTTTTTAGGGTGTTCACTGTAGTAGGCAAGTTATTGATGAAGTAAACTTGACTGTAGACAGGAGCAGGAGTTTGCCCCCTCAGCAGCTGCAGTCTTTTGACTTTACCTTGCAAAATATGGATATTTGTTGTTCTGCCTTTCTCATGTTCTCAAATGGAGTTTCCAGATCAGTTTCTTAGGCGTTGAACAATCTTTCCTCTCCTGGGAGATGCTGTTTGTACAGTCTGCTTGTGTTGATGGTCTTCAATGTGATGCTTGAATCACTTGTTCATTCCTCTGTTAACTGCAAGGTTTTAAATTAGAAGATAAATTCCCATGCGGTTTGGGTTTTGTACAATTAGGAAAATATGAACAGTTTGTTTAAAGGCATTATTCTGAAAGCAAATTACCTCTTTAAATTTGACTTAGCACTTGAAGTGGACCTGGGATGAGCCTTATCTGTAGTTTTCTGAATATCTTTATGGTTCAGAGTATCAGCAGTTTGTTTAGTAACTCTGTGCTATACTATAGCCTCTGTCTTATACTGGGTTATCCAAACAAACTAAAGCATAGCAAATGAGCCTGATGATGTTTAGTGAGCTGTAGTATCAGTCTATCACTTTGCATGATTCAGGCTTTAGTTCTTCTAATTAATTGTTAATGAGGGCTAGTGATTTCTGTGAAGTCTAAGTGTTTACTTCGTGAAAGCCAGTCTTGTAACAAGCCATTTTGGGAAGAGGAATCTTTGCATTTGAAAGTATTAATGCTAATCTTCTAGGCCAAAATTAGAGTGTACATAACATTAACCAGTTCAGAATTAGTTGCTTTTGTATAGGCTTTTTGTCTGCATCTGGGAGGCCCATTTTTGTTTCCCTTTTTCTCCTGCATCCCTTACCCCATTTGGTGGTGAACCTCATCAGTTGAAGAAGAGCAAACTGTGTCTTCATTACCACCTGGATGTCTGCACCACCTGCACGTGCAGGGCAGCCTCATAGCTCCCAGAAGCAAACATGTTGCATGTACCTTGGAGTCAACTTCTCATATTTCTCAGTGATGGTACCAGTGATGGTACAGCCTCTTCCCTATTTGTAATCAGCTCTTTTTCAAGTTCCTAACATGTTTCTTTCAAGTGTGACACTCCTCTTCTGAGTGCAGTGCACTTTGTAAGGCTTGTCACTGAGGAAAGCAGTGAAAGTGAAACTTAAATGATTAAAAATGGGGAATGCATTATTCCGATGATCTGCTCCTTAAGTAGGTAAACATTCTCTTCATTTAATTGGTAAGAAAAGTCAAGAAAGGTTGTGAGGAGCTACATGGCAATTTATTTGCCGCACATCTCCTGACTGTGGAGTTACATGCTCTAATTCAGTGCTCATTTTGCATCTCTCCTTTCTGTACTAATCTCATGGAGTGTGGAAAAACAAATGACCCTGTCAGGGACTCATAAGAAAACCGTACTTAAAAGCTTCCTAGTTGAGCTTATAACCCAGGTCATGGATACTAAGGAGTGCCTGACAACTCCAGTCAGCTGACCCTGGTGAGTACTGGCAAAGTCTCTGTGTGACACATCCCCATTTGGCTGTTGGAGTTAAGGCTATTCGCTGTTGTACATCTCTGTTGGCTTCAGAATGTCAGAAACAGGCAAATGAGGCTAGTCAACACCCAGTGGTACAGGAGTTGTTGAATAAATGGGGAATCTTGCAGAAAATAGATCGCAATTTACATCTTTATAAATGCAAGGGGGAGCTAAGAATTATTCTGTCAGCTTCTGTAACTTTTCTGAGCAGTTCAGCATACTCAGGGCGACACTGGCCGGCTCTAGCTGCTGAAAGACAGGACCACTCTCAGTCCAGTCCTTTATGCTAAGATTTTTATTACAGCATTTTTATTTTACTGCACATTTATTATGTCATTGATTAGGATCTATAACAAGAAAAAAAGGTTTATAGTCGTATAGCAGAACTGCTCAGTTAACTAATTTAAATAAACGTAAACTGAAGGTTTGTTGGTTTGTTTCATTTTTAGGAGGGAAGCATTATTTAACTTGGGTTTTGCAACACTCTTTACATTTAATAAAAAACTACATATGAACAAATACAAATATTTTCTCGATGTCTTTGTAAATATGTAGAAATTTTGGGCATGTTAAAAAAACCCAAGCAACCAAACCACAAGAAACACCTAATTAAAGAAATGTTGTAATGGTGCACCAGTTAAGCAGAGCACTCTTCAGTGTCTTGTAGTGTATGTGGTTTTACCCCCCAACCTGAGAGGCTCTTTATAACACAAGGTAAGAAAGACAGAAACCATTAACAGGCATTAGTTTTTCTGTCTGGTTCAGATTCTGAATATACTTTATGTGGGATAGGAGTGATTCTTCACTGTCTTCCAGTTCTTGGGAAAGCTCTTTGGCATGCTGAGGGGAAATCTGTAACTCTATAAAAATTTTGATCATAAAATAACAGTTCATACTGGAAAAATATAAACCAAACCATTTTAATATACTGAAAAAAGTAGTATATAAACCAAACCATTTTAAGTAGGCGGGTTATGCTCTTGGTGTCAAGTCAGATAGGTAATTCTGAATGCATAGTCAGTAGAGTGATGTTTTTAAAGACCCTTTTCTGCATTTGGAGACATCCAGAATCTAGGTAACAGAAGAAAAAAGGGATTTTGAAGCTAAAAGTAGTTCTGTTGCAGACTGACTGTTCTACTGTGCTCTCCCCTAAATTTGTAGAAATAGTCCTCTTCCAGCCTCCCAGCTACAGATTTCAATTAGAAAATTATAGTGTCTAAATATATCTGCTTTTGTATTAGTTTGATAGCAAGTTATTCTTTAGACTCTGTCCTAAATTGCTTGAAGCTAAGAGTGCTTAGTGGAAAAGGGAATTAGGGGAAGCAGAACACCTGAATGTGGGGAGCTGGGATATTCTAAAGCGTGTGCGAGGGAACCATGGAAATAACACTGATCGCTGTTGTTGTGGAAGAGTGCTGTAGTGGCAGGGTGAAAACTTGCATGGGAAGTCTTTTTTTCGTCACATTTATGACAAAGCATTAAAGTAAATGTTTCTTCATTTACTGAGTAGGGTACTTTGCTTGCTGACTTCTGAACTGTGCCATTTCCCCTTGTGCTCAGGGAAGGCAGTAGTTCCTGCTTCTCCATATAGGTATCAGCAGGTTTGCAGTTGTTTGTTTTCCTCCAATGTGGTTTTCCTCCTAGTGTTTCATTGTTTTGTTTGGTTTTTGGTGGTTTTTTTTTTTTCCAAATAATATCTTTTCCATAAAATAGTTACATTTTTCACACTTCTTTTCTGGCTTTTATCTTAGGTTTTGGTTGGGTTGGTTGTTTTTTTCTCATCTCTTTGCCCTTTGAAGCACAGATAGTGATGCATTCAGGAGTTTGTAATGCTGATCCATGTTCATTTATAAGCCGCTCCATGGTAACAGATGGTGGATACCTGCAGCCCAAGGTCCACCTGCACAGGTGGCAGACAAATGAGCATGAACAACTACCAGGAAGCCTGACTCAACAATAAATGCTTTATGACCAACTACCTGGGCTCTTGAACAGAAATAGGAAATATAAAAATGAACAACAACACTTCTTTCTTATTTTTCTTAGTTTAAATAGCTCAGCTGTTTCACGCAGATCAAACTTTCTGGGCCTTCTGAGCAGCCAGGCCCTTGTTTCAATAAATTTCCACTCATGCGATGAAACGATTTCCACAAAACTTGATTGGTTTATATAATCATATCAGTTAATATAAAAAATGTTTCTCTCCCCAAACCCCATCTTACTTGTACTGTTATAATTGTCAAGATAATAATTATGATGATTATAATACTGCTATTTCTGACTCTTCACTCACATGCTTCAAGGGCACATTTGATAATAAAGAATTGCATTAGCTAAAATCAAGGTCTCGGCTTGCACAAGTAGTGAAAAGAATTTGCTGTATGAAAACAGATTACAAATAGGGAAGAGGATCATTGTACAAAATGCTGATTTTCTCATAAAATCATATCTACACTTTAATATAAGGATAAATACAGGAGGATATGGAGTCTCATGCTAAGGCTGAGGTACCCAGGAGGAGGTTTTAACTTTTGTCCTTACCTTAACTTATTGATTAGATGTCTGCAAGGGTTTCTGTGTCCTTCTCTAAGAGTCTTTACAGTGGAAGACACTGAAGAGACTTTACACTGTGGGACTTGGTGGGACCAACTGTCTTCAATTATTTTTTCCAAGAATTAAGCTGAAAAGAAATCTGCCCTTCCAGCCCAGGGGTATTCCAAATCTATAGAAATTCACAGTTCAGTAACGGAAACTTTTTAATTGCTCACCCCATCAGCTCCATCTTCTCAGGTCTGCCTCCACTTCCGCTGCCCTTTTGCAAATTTTCCTCCTAGCACTGTAGACAACTGCTCTTCCTGCATGATGGTGTTTTACTTACAGCATAGAACTCTTTATCTTGTTTTACTACGAGGACTGGCATTCAATCCTGGTGCTTCTATGCCATCTGATCCTTAATGCTTTGAGTATTAGGTAGTAATACTGCCATTGGGTAATTTGATTGGGCTCAATGTCTGCCCTTTAAGTCCCTACAAAGAAAACAGGACTGATGGAATGAAGAAATCAAGTAGTTTAACGGTGTGAAAACAAAAATGACCTCTGACTTTTAAGGATCTTTGAAACTGCTAAAGTGATACTGAAATGAAACCAGTGAAATCATACTGTAAAAAGTTACTTTGTTTAGGTTTTTGCACAAGCTCTTAGACCTGGTCTGCACCAGATATGGTGATCGTATTTCCAAATAAAAGACTGCAAGGACTTCAGACTCTTTCTTCCTATAATTAAGAGTCATAAGTATAAAGGGAAGACTAAATCAAAACCACTTGCCTTCTCTGAAGCAACTGTCTGTGAGGATACTCTTGAAACAAAGTAGCCTGATCCTGGTCCAGTTATAAAACAGAAGTCCCTGCCTGGGTGGACAACCAAGTGTTTCGTGAATGTCTGGAAGAGGAGAGCCACAAGAGTAGCGCTTCCACAATGAAAAATAAGGTGATAGGAAAGACTGAATGCTCCATGACTTGCACTACAGACCCTTACATTTCTGTATTCATTCCTGTAGCCATGATGGTGTTTTGCTCTGTGTCCCTGATCACAGAATAAGCTGAGTTGGAAGGGACAGGGGTCATCAAGGTCAACTTCCAGCCCTGCACAGCACCATCCCCAGGAGTCACACTGTGCCTGGGGGCATTGTCCTAATGCTTCTTGATATCTGTCAGGGTTGGTGCTGTGACCACTGCCCTGGGGAGCCTGTTCAGTACTGGGGGAAGAAGCTTTTTCTAATATCCAACCTACACCTGCCCTGACATAACTTCAGGCCATTTCCTTGGGTCCTGTCACTGGTAACCAGCAGAGAGAAGAAATTGGTGTCTGCCCCTTCTTTTTCCCTCATGAGGAAGTTGCAACTGCAAGGTCTCCCCTCAGTCTCCTTTTCTCCAGGCCAAACAGACCAAGTGCCCTCAGCCAGTCCTTATATGGCTTCCCTCTTCACCATTTTCATTGCCCTCCTTAGGACATTCTCTAATAGTTTAATATCTTTATTATATGGTAGTGATCAAAACTGCACAAGGTGAGGCCACTCCAGTGCAAAGCGGAGTGAGACAATCCCCTCCTGGCCTGGCTGGCAGTGCTGGACCTGGTGCCCCCAGAACAAGGATTTCCCTCTTGGCTCCAGGGCACTGGTGACTCAGCTCAAACTAGCCCTCGACTAAGACCCCCAGGTCCTTTCTGCAGCACTGCTCTCCAGCATCTCATTCCCCAGTCTGTCCATACATCCAAGGTTGCCCCATCCCAGGTGCACAAGCCAGCACTTTCCCTTGTTGAACTTCACATGATTGGTGATTGCCCAGTCCTCTAATTTGTTGAGCTCTCTCTGCAGGGCCTCCCTGCCTTCAAGGGAGTCTACAGCTTCTCCCAATTTTGTATCGTCTGCAGACTTGCTTACTATCTCTTCCAGTCCTGAGTCCAAGTCATATATGAGGATGATGAAGAGGACAGGGCCTAAGATGAATAGGTCTGTATTCACATACTGTTGTTACTGGTTCCTCTAAATACTTGCCTTTCCCTATATCCAGGGCTACAACTGTTCGTTACAAAGGCAGAAACCTGCGTATCAAAGCTCCCATGTGCAGGGCTTTGAAGAAACTCTGTGATCCAGATGGTGAGTAAAAGATGCTGGAACATGAGGGTGTTCTAGAAGATGGCTGGAAGCATAGAAAGTGAGCAGGCTTGTTCCAGTGTGTCCATCACTGGCAGGGAAATTTGGGCTGTTGAATGTTTGTCTTGGGCATAGTATTCTGTATTGACCTGTTTGCCTGTGTAACTCCAGTAACTTCAGGACTCATGCAGTTTTCTTACCAGCTAACTTGAAAAGGAAATACCCACATCAGACCAGTTCACTGCTGCTTTCACTGTATGTGAAGGTGCTAGTGAATCAGCAGTAGTATAGTCTTTTGTATTGAACATTTTAAATTTTTTACCTTCTCCTATTCAGCTATGTATTCATTTTGGGTTTTTTGTTTACTTCCTCGTTCCCAAGTAAGTATATTCAAAGGTCTGAAATATTGTACTTGCTCAAAGTTTCCAGACATCTGATTTTTGACACTGCTTGCTCAACTGGACTCCCCAGTACCACTACAGTGTCCAAGGATAAGAACATACTGAAAGAAAAGGTAATTAAGGAAGCAGGCTCCACTGGTGAAGCTGAGCTGCCCAAGTTGTCTGTAGGTGATGGTGGTGTCTGATCTTTTGTATTGTGTAACTGAGCATACAGTGCTGTGACCGAGCTGTCCTTGCTTTGACCCTTTCTGCTTCATCTCCATTCAGGTGTGAGTGATGAAGAGGACCAAAAGCCAGTACGACTTCCCCTCAAGGTCCCTGTGGAGTTGCAGCCACGGAATAATCATGCATGGGCTCGAGTACAGAGTCTTGCCCAGAACCCACGGCTTAGGTAATAGAGAACTGATTGTAGTACTCAGAATAGGGAAATAGATGAGCAGCATCCTAGCCCCTTCCTCTTTCTTCAGGGTTCTCTTTGCCAGTTGGGCAGTTCATCTGTAATAATGCAGTTTCCCTAAGTGTACTTAGTCTGAAGTCTTTGTCCAACCAGTGCATGGTTTGTAAACATGAGTTTTCATGTGGGAAAATTAGATTACCATCGTTCTTTATATCTTTTAATTTGAGTTTTGAAGGAGCTACTAGCTTTGGAGCTGAGTATAGTTTGTGCCACTTGTCAATGTGGTACAAACTATGTCAGAGCAGAGGGCAAGTAAAATGGAGATAGTTGCTGTGGTTCTACTAAAATTTGTATTGCATGTACCACAGAGAGAGAGAAGGGAATATACACAGTGGTCAGAGGTGCCTGCACCAAGGCTCTGAACATTTCACCTGCATCCAATGATTAAAGTAGCATGGAAAGTGTTTGTAGTTTTTCCCTTGCAAAACACTATTGGTGCAGCTGTTCAGTGTCATCAGCAGCTGTTCATCCTGGTCCTTACATCTAGTCCAGAACTTGGAACAGCAAACATGACGCCTCTGTGATGTTGAGTTGTTGTTTCAAATGCAGCACTTCAATGTAGTGACCAAAGATCGCTATAAAAATATCCATTCTCTTCTCTGCATTAGGTTTATTTAGTAAAATGCTTTCAAAAAGTAAATTTTTGTCTTTTCTGCCCTTTTTTCTCTTTCTTTTTATTCTTTATTTAGTAGCTTCATGCTTTGCCTGCACTTTTGCCATTCAGCTAAGTCCTACCATCTTTTCCTATCTTCTTCAGTCTGGAAAAAAATAGTTTCTTTAATCATGGCAGTCAGGTTTATCTGACAGGCTTTTAGAGTCTGTGAGTTGTCACAGTTGAGAGTTAACCTAAATTTTAAAGATGTGGGATAACATATGCTTTTTGTTGTGGCCTTTTTTCTTAGCAGCTGGGAGTGTTCTTTGTGCTGGCATTATAGAATGCCAGTTTATTCCTTAATTCCCCTTCTAGCATCAAGGTTAGGTTGAAACTTCTGCTGACAGTTGTTCTCTGTTCCCTTGCTTTGCTTCTCTTGCATACAGGATGATCGTGGAGTTACATCGGAAGGTCTCCAGCCTCCTTGAATTCCTCAAGCAGAAGTGGGCTCTACATGAAGTGCGGGTTGTATCCTTTTCCTGCTCAGTCTGTTCCATCCTGCTCAGTCTGTTCCATGTGCTGTGTCCTGGGAGAAATTGGCTTCCTATTCCAAGTTCAGTTTTGCATCGGAAAAATGAATCTGCTTCATAAATATACCAGTCCCTGCTTAGTAAAGACGCAGATAAAGTCTCAGCATCACTAGTGAGAGCTTTTGTGGAAGATCCCATAGTGTTCTCTTTTACCTCAACTCTTCTCTGTTATGATCCCATAGAAGCTAGTTAAGAAAAAAGTATGTTCCTGCCTTTATTTAATTTCCTCAAGCAGTGATCTTAGTCTGGTTCATTATCACTGGGTGACCCCAATACAGCCTGGATAATAACTGACAATTCTGTTTCCAGTTTCAGCCAAGAGATTAAGGACAGATCTTTGCACTTTTTGCAGTTTCACCAATGAGACTTAAGCTTTTTGTCGAGGTAGCTGCTGCTACCTGCAATGTATCTCTGCACTGTCTGAGCCATACAGCATTCAGGGTGTCCCTGCCTCTGAAATTTGATCCATGCAATAGAAAGATTTGTGAGTTAGCAACTGTTCTGTTCTGAAACTAGTCCTTCTGTGTTGTAGGTTTCATCCTCTTCTTTGGCCTTTCATTCAGGCTTTTCTGTTAAATTTGTGAGCCTGGAAGAAGCAGCAACATAGCACCTGAAATTCTGAAGGATGTCAGAGTGTGTAAGGTGGAGTTTGCTGCACTTATGAGAGACTGCTTTGCTGTGCAGTGTTAGAGGTTTTGCTTGGTTTTGATAGGGTTTGTTGATTGGGATTTTTTTTTTTAACAATTACAGTGGTGTGTGAAACAGAGAGGTAATTTTGTTTGAAATGGCTATTTGAGCTTGTAGCAGGTCTTCACTGCAGTCTCTATCACCACAAAGGACCTAATCTCTGATTATAGTTGTCTTCACTATAATTTGTGTGAATAGAGAACATATCCTTGATCAGCTAGGTTTTATTTTATTTTATTTTTTTTAACTTGCAAAATAGGCTCCCAGGTGCTTTTTTGGAAGGGGCAGATGACTGTTTCATTCTTTGACACATCTTTTTTAGCGTAAAACACTTGAAGAACAGCAACTTAGAGACTCCAGAGACTCAGAAACAAGAGGCAGCTTCTCAGAGGAGAAAGTGATGCTCCATCTCTTTCCAGGGGAGAACTGTACCATCACTCCACTGCCTGGGGTAGCCAGAGTGGTCCACTCTAAGGCCTTCTGTACCGTGCATTGGCAGGAAACAGGCAAATGCAAACAGAACACAAAAGACTCTCACTTACTCCCCCCTGCCCAAATTCTTGGCATACAGAGTGGTCAGGGGACAGCGAGGGGACAGCTGAAATACCTGCGGGGGATGGAAGGTAAGGGTGTGGGAAGGGGAGAGAGCACTGCAGAGCCCAGCAGAACCTTGCAGCCTACAGCTGAAGTTTCTGCAAGCACTGAAGATGGTGCCCCAGAGCCTGTCCTGGTGGAAGGAATAGCCTCAAATCTCGGCATCACTAATTCCCTCCAGAAACCGCTTTCTGGACTTCAGGATCCAGGAGGGCACCAGGAAAAGCTGAGCTCAGTGGCCCCCGGCATGGAGGGCAGGGAGGCCCTGGCTAGTGACCAAGCAGGTGTGCTACCCTCGTGCAGCACAGAGTGTGCTTGCAGCAAGATCCCTGATGTGGAGGAGCTCTCTCTGCTCGATCCATTCCCACGGTACATGAAGTCCTGCCAGGACCTAATTGTCCCAGAGAAATGTTCCTGCACAGACAAACTGCATGGGAAAGAGACTGCTTCAGCAGCTGGTAATGCTTCTCCAGTGGCTTTTCCAAGCAGGAGGAGTGCAGAGACCTCTGACTCTTGTTCCCAGCTACTGAGAGGTGGTGTGGCTTCCCCTGGCAGCAGCAGATGTGAAACTCAGGCCAGCCACAGCCAGGGCCAGCAGCTTGATACTTGTACCAAGGATATCACAGATGCAGTAATGGAGGATTCTCAAGAGAAGCTGGGCTCCTCATTTCCACCTCCACCTCAGGGACAATCCAGTACAAAGTCTCTCAAGGATGACCCTAGTCGGCTCTCCCAACAAGTTAGAGAAGAAGGATGGAGTCTGCGAACCTCTGAGAGCCTTACACTGGCTGAAGTCTACCTCATGATGGGCAAACCGAACAAGCTGCAGCTGGAATATGACTGGTTGGCTGTCTTGGAACCAGAAACCCAGCATGCTAGAGGGCAGACATCTGAGTCAAGTGCTGTCCCTGCATGTCCTGCCTTTCAGAAGCAGAGACTCTTGAATTGCCTTCTGAGACTCATCTCTACTGAAGTCAATCCCAAACCAGTAAGTAGCTCTTGTTCATGCTCCAGATACTAAACTCTTGTTTTATTTGGGGAATAATTGCCCAGTTGTGCTTTCACAATAAATTGGTAACTAGCCATGTCAAGAGCTTTGGAGATTCCTGGGTTTAAATTATACAAAAACCGCCACACAAGACAGCTGGCCACAGAGTGGACTTTACTTCAATATGCTTTTTACACTGCCTTTTAGCTTCTGGTTTGCTGTGAGTCTCACTGGTGTTCTAGTGAACATTGAACGTTATAACTCAAAAGATCAGTTGTGAGGTGAGGTGTTCTCTCTCAGGTTCATGGAACCTTAGAACAGCCCAGGTTGGAAGGGGTCTTGGAAGATCATCTAATCCAACCTTTTGTAGGAAATGGAGCCTGGATGAGATTATTATTGCACATGAAAACTGCATTGATTTTCAATGTTTATGTAGTTCAAATTACACAGTGTGAGAGTGAAAATAATGTATTTCCTCAGAATAGCAGAGTCAATAGAACTGTGCCTGCTTCAGTGGATTTGTGTAAAAGTTCCCAGACTCCAGGATACCTGTTCAACAGACCAGTCCTTAGGCAAACCTTAGGGAATGAACTTGCTTTCCTTCTTGTGATTTGTAAACCTGTATTTAAGATTTGCCCCAGTGATACCTGGGCAGCCAATTCCACCTAGTGCAGCCAATTGAAACTTAGTAAAATATCTTAAAGACACAGAGTTTAGCAGATCTGCTCAAAGGCCTCTGGTAGATATGATGAGCTGAAGATTCTGTTCCACGCAGGATGCAAATGTATCACTGTTCCCAAACACAGAGTTCTTTAATCCTTGTTTGTTGGTGATTTAACTCCACTCAAAGTTCCTTTTGATTCTGATTCTACAGACATGGAATGAAGGATTTTATAAATTTAAACCCATCTCTGTTCGGATGCTGCTCCAGATATAGACTTTGTTTAAACTTCAAAGGCCTTTGGTCTGACATCTTACAGATCTGGGCTACTGTCTCTTTTTTGGCATCTACTTTTACTTCTGGTGACAGGTGACAGCTAGGCATGACATGATGAAACAATCACAAGCTATAAAGAAGGACATCCCTGAGACGTAGGGGGAGAGGAATTGAAGAGGGAGGAAGAACCAGCAGTTAGGATTTGCATGTGTTTTTCTGTCACTTTCACACTCTTGGCTGTCTTATAGTAGCATAGAACTACTGAACAATAAAGGAGCTCTTCAACGATATGTACTATATTGTACATTGTGGCAAAAAAAAGGAACACAACCTTTAATTTGTCAAATACCGCTTTACTCTCACTGTTTTTCAGAAAAACATACTCTCCTTGAAACATGAACATTGTGGCACTGATATTGCAAAGGCCAGGAAGATATTTACAGCCTCACTGAAAGCACTGTAGATGTCTTGAAAGTTGCATTTCATCAAATAATGACAGGAACTATGGTATTTTTGCCACAGGATATTTTAAGAGGAAGGATTGATTGTGTGCATGCCTGCTGTTTTCTCCAGATAATCTGTAACAGCCAAAGCAGCCAGCTGTGCTGTGGTTCATTGTTTAAATGAAAATCATCAGCATAAAATAAACTGTGAAGTGGTATTGCAGTTGAGCAGTGGGTGTAATTTTAAGCCTGTGATTGCAAATAGATTCCTTAAAAAGGGAGGGTTTTCTAGAAAACAGTTTAAGCAACTTAATGAAACAACTGGATAGGCCTGTAAAATTTTTGAAGCGCACATGTCTCTTGTTAGAGCTGTGTTACAGTGTGAAAGAGAAGGGAAGGGGAAAAATTGAAAGCTCTACTTGATTAGAATTAAGAGAGAATTAAAATGTTTTTGTCCGGATGTATTTCTCACCAGAGCAGCCCTCTGTATGGAGTTTATGAAAAATAGCTTTGCTCTGAATTAAAACCAGCACCATTTTTTTTCTCTTTCTTTCTATCCCGCGGTGATCCAGCACATTGCGTGAAGCTTGTTGAGTGTTAACCCAATTGTAGCATAAATTAATGTATTGAATTGGTGACATCCAACAATGCAAAATGGACAGGAAAGTAATTTCAGCTGCCCCTCACGCCCACTAGGAGGTATCGCTTACAGTACTTTAAGGTGTTGTAGTGTGTTAGATTTTAATTTTAAGTCTTCCTAAGTACAGTGAGTTTCACAATACATTTGTCGTACCAGCACAAAATTTTCACTTAATGTGCATTTTCAGACACCTGAGATGAGCTCCATTGCCACATCACCTATAAAGCCTGCTCAGGAGGAGCAGGCCCTGACTCCCCCAGGAAAGGTAATTGCCATCAACACCAGGAGTCCTGGCTGCACACGGAATCAGTCTGCCCTTCGCAACAAGACTTCTTCTCCTGGTGCTGCTTCCAGCTCCTCAGGTGAGTATTCCTAAAAATCCACTTGATGAAATCAACTCACTAATACCTCACAGCATAATGAGAACTTCCCGGAGATGGAACACTGGAAGGAGAAGTGCTCTTACTCTTAGGAACTTCACTGTCTGAGAACACTGGTGTGTGCTAATTTGCTTTAGAATTGTCTTACATCCAGTGCTGCTTTGAATTTTGAATAACAGTGCATATTAGTAATGCAGTTCACAATCCAGAAGAGCTCTCCTTAGTCACGCTTAGAGAAGATGCTTGGGTTTTTTTGGGAGCTGTTGTCATGGTTTAATCCCAGCAATACAGTCCCGTGCAGCTGCTCAGTTACTGCCCTCTGGTGGAATGGGGGAGAACTAAAAGAGTAAAACTGAGAGAACTCATGGTTTGAAATTTAAACAGTTTATTAGGGAAAGCAAATGCTGTGCATGCAAAGCAGAGCAAGGAATTCATTCCCTGCTTCCCCTGGGCAGGCAGGTGTTCAGCCATCCCCAAGACAGCAGGGCTGCATCATATGTAACAGTAACTTGGGAAGGCAAATGCCCTCACTCTGAATGTCCACCCCTTTCCTCCTTCTTCCCCCAGCTTCTTATGCTAAGCATGACCCCCACCCACCCCCCCATGGTGTGGGATAACGCTGTGATCATCTGGGATCAGCTGTCCTGGCTGTGTCCCCTCCCAGTTCCTCATGCATCCCCAGCCCTCTCACTGGCAGTGTGGGGTGGGGAGCAGTAAAGGCCTTGACCAGTGTAAGTCCTGCTCAGGAGTAACTAAAGCATCCCTGAGTTATGAGTACTGTTTGCAAACCAAATCCAAAACTGCCACTGAAGAAAACTAACCCCTTCCCAGCCTGAACCAGTACATGCTGACTGGCACAGAGTGTGAGATCTCAAGAGAATATCAGCTTACAAAACAGGCAAGTAAATGCCCAATGTAAAATCTGTTGATAAATATTTACTGAAAATTTTCTGTATCATCCTGCCACTATAGGTTTAAATTAAATATTAGGAAGAAATTCTTCCCTGTTGTTGTGGTTTAGGACAAATTAGGGGAAATCTCTGAAAGGGAGTCCCCTAAAAACAAACCTCCAACCACCCCTCCCCCAATACCGGGTTCGGGAAGGAATTCCTCGGAGGAGCAAAGTGGAAAATAAAACCTATCTAATAACAAGTAACAAAGGAACACTCCCCAACACAAGAAAAAAAAAAAAAACAGGCAGTGTTGTGGAGGGTGCTGAGGGTCTCTCGCAGACTCCGGGGGGTCCTGGACGTCCCAGGGCAGGTACGGTATCTTCGGGGAGGGTAAGAAAGAGGGAAGGAAAAAAAAAAGAAGAGCGCAAAAAGCAGACAAGCCAGGCTAAGCAGCAGCAGCAAGCAAGCAAAAGCAGCAGCAGCCAGCAAGCTAAGCAGCAGCAGCCAGCAAGCTAAAACCAAAACCAAGGTGCCCGGTCACCCTCACCCCCCCCCCTCCCCGCCCCGCCACGGCAAGACGGCCGGGGGGGGGGTGGGATGGTGGGGAAGAAAGGCGCACATTGCCAGACACAACACACGATACTGGGATAAAGGCTGTCACCCCACGACACCTGTGAAGGTGGTGAGGCCCTGACACAGGTTGCTTGGAGAAGTTGTGTCCATCCCTGCCTGGATGCCTGGCAGTGTTCAAGGCCAGGTTGGATGGGGCTTGGAGCAACCTGGGATAGTCAAGGTGTCCCTGCCCATGACAGGGCGTGGAATGAGATGTGCCTCAAGGTCTCTTCCAACCCAAACTAGTTGTGTGATTTTATGATTATAACATAGAGAATGATTATTAATTGCCTTTAATAGGAGGTATGGCTGCTGTAACCTGTGAGCCCCACTCATGCAGGCCAAGAGTTTTGGTTCTGTGCTTCAGCCCAGTTGCATTTGCCACCAAATGTTTATGACTTCAGGAAAGTTTGTGATGGTGTTGGCAGTACTGGGACCAGTTGTGTTTTTTAGGCAGTCCTTTTCACACCTCTGCTCTGAGAAGCAGTGAATCCAGGAGCAGGTTAACTGGGTTAACTGGTGCTGTAAAGCACCTGTGTAGATCTTAGCTACCTCAGAGTGACAGGCTAACAATGCTGGCTCTCATCCAAGCTGGCTGTGTGCAGAGGGAAATCCTACCACTTTTTTTTTTAAACTTAAACATAAATAGGGAAGTTTTACTCAGACAAGTTACCATTATTTCACTGCACCAAATGTATTTTGAAGACCGTCTATCTTTGGGAAAGTCTTTGGTAAATTGATCTCTGCTCCATGACCAGATTGATTTTATTTGGGTTGCATTTCAAATTACTATAGGGAAAGAAGGGGTGGGGAGTGTAAATAAATCATAAATACTGTAAAATGGCTCTGTGTTTGTATTATCTCTTCCCCTACATAAGAAATGGTAGGTATAGTTTGTTTACTGGGATAGGTCCTTAGGTGTGCCTACAAGCCGAACAGATAAACTGATTATCACAGTCTATGTGGTGCTGAAAATAGGGCTTCAATTCTAGTTTCTTAAGTAGTGTAAAATTACATTTAATCCCATACTTCCAAGAATTTCAAAGCAAGTGAATATTAGTGGTGTTCATAGCAGTTAAATACTGTCAGTTTGCAGGTGGGACAACTGAAATATGGAGAGATCCCTGATTTTGGAAACAGCTGGTGACAAAGCCTGAATCCTTAAATCCCAGCTCTCTATGACCCTTAAACTACTGAAGAGTTATTTCCTTTTTGTTTTCACTTTTTTTTACATTTAAATTACTGTTAAAATATTCTAGGTTTGAGAAACCTCCCTAGACCTCTCTTGGTGGCTAGTCCTTCAAGTTCTGGGAGCACTGAGGCTGACAGTGGACTGTTTGCAGTCCCTACAACCCTGCCCCCCAACAGCCGCCATGGGAAACTGTTCCTACCCAGCAAGGAAGCAGAGCTGACCTTCCGGCAGCACCTGGACACCATCAGTGTAAGTGAGAAGACTGAATAGAAAATGCAGCATGGTGTGCATGAGCCAGCTTCCAGGAGGTATCACAGAGATTCTGAATTCCTCAGAAAGTAAAGGCTGCCTTGTGAAGCAGTGCTTCTTATCATATTTAAGTTAAACTTTGTATTAAATGAGATGAGTGAGATTTTGACTATGTGACTGTGCTTTGAACTGACATTCAAAGCACAGTCACATAGTCAAAATCTCACTCATCATCACACATCTCATTATGTGTTCAGGTAATTCAGGTAATTCAAATCTGAATACCATCACACAACCTGAGACACTTATTTGCTGTCTAATTAAGTTGCTCCAGCAAATAAAAGTGCCAAATTTAGCAAAAACTTATCCCCTTCTGATGTGCAGCTAATTTTAACACGGCCTCATTGCTGTACATAAGTCAAATTCTAATTTTTATGTACACAATCTCAGTAAGAATTTTGCAGGAAGCTGGTTATGAAATGGCTTTTTGGGACAAAGCTTTATCTCCATAAAAAAAGAAGAAAAAATACATCTTTGGTGGAAAATATTCTGACTCTAGCAGGAAGGATATTGTGCTATCTAAAACAAAACACAGTATTTTGATTAATTCTCAATTCATCTTTATCAAAAATAAGAATTTGGAGGATATAATTTATTCTGTGTCTGGATGCCTAAAATACTTGTAATGCATTTCCTGTTGTTGTCCAGATGCAGTCGGACTTCTTCCTTCCGAAGCCCAGGAAGTTACGGAACAGGCACTTGCGGAAGCCACTGGTAGTACAGGTCAGAGCAAAATGTAAATGCCTGTTTTGCTCCCTGAGTATCAGTAAGGCTGTAGTAATTTGCACATAACAAAAAAAACCCTGAATTTCCCTCATGCATCCACTGGAAATATAAAGCTGAAATTATGAAGGAACAAACACTTCAGTCTCCAGTGTAACTACCCATGTTACATTCCCTGTATGAAGAATATCAACAACAGCGGAAGTCCAGTGCCTGAGGCAGTTTGGAGGAAAAAAAAAAGCCTTTGGAAGAGGCTTTTGAAACCTGGAAGCAGGTTTTGCTATCTGGGCCTTCTGGCACTGAGGCATAGGCAGTGTTGTCCCTGTACTGTCCTGAGCTGGCAGCCCTCTTAACTACAAAATTTTCCTTTATATCCTTTTCCTGCTTCCTGCTCAGTAGTGGTTGTTAAACTGTGGTGGATATAAGCCTCTGTAGTGAAATAAGCCTAAGACACTTTGAAAGAACAATAATTCTTGGGAAAAAATGGGACTTGGAAAAAGATATATGGAAGGAATGGCTGGTTGTTGTGTTGCTTTGGTGACAGACAGGTATTACCCTCCTTCAGACTGCTCTGATAACCCTGGGAAAAGGCACATATGACAGGGACACCAGAGGCAGGTGAGAAAAAAGAAATCTGAAACCTAAATAATAGTAAACTGGGGAAAACAAAGTTAACAAGTGTCACTATACCATTTTTTTCTCTTCTGTTTTGTATAAGAGTAGGGGATGTAGAAATTACCCCAAACTATTTTTGATCCTGAGATCTTCAGATGTGGGTAATTCCATGTGTTTTAAGAGCTTCCAAGCACACACAGCTGTCTCACTCATCTACACTTGCTGAATTTTAAGGGCAGATCAGTTTGTACACAGACTAGGTATCATGCTTAAGATCACTTCTGAGATTTGTAAATCACTGCAAGTATAATCAGAGAGGATTATAGTTCTAATCAGCATTTCTCTGAGAATTTTCCATGTGGAAATAATTTATTTTAGTAGTTCACAGAAAAAACACATAATTCCTTCCTGTAGCTTTTTTCTCAAGAGCACATTTATCACATTGCTGTGTCTGGTGCATAATAGTAATGCTACAGAAATACTCTGCTATTCTGGAAGGTCTCATGAACTCCTGTAACTTATACAATGAGTGTTACTCTCTGTCTGTGTTTAAATCTGTTCTGGTTTACTGTTTCTCTCACATAGAGAACACTGCTCCCTAGACCGTCTGGAAATCCATCCCAGCATGTCTGTTCCTTTTCTATCTTATCCAACTCATCCATTACAGGTGAGTCTAGCACTTCTGCAAACTGAAAAGTGTCCCTTAAAACTGCATAAAAATGTAATTAAAGAAGAAAATACTCTTTCAAAATGACAGTGTCACTAGCCTTCAGGATGATGGAATTGCTCTCCTGGATCATTGTGAAGCAAGTCATGCTTTTTAAAAAATTTTTTTCTTCAATTTCCCGAGATTGAAATCACAGAAGAGCAAGGAGTTCTCAACAGGGAGACGAAACTTGGAGTAAAATACATAGATAGGAATTTTTATTCTATAGGGTGTAATAATTTGTCTGGATTTTCTGTTGGACTTTGCCTAGTACCTGGGATACTGTCTGAATTTTATACAGCATAAGCAATCCACTGCCCATATGTCCTTTTCTGCTGGTACGCTCTTGAGTACAGTGGTAGTACAGGTGATCCCCCATGAAAAGCAGCATGAGGCCTAAAGGGTTGTCTTCACTGACAGTATGAGAGCAGCTCCAATAGAACAGCAGCACTTGCTGTTGCGTGTCCATGGCAAGACACGCAATAGCATGCAACGTGCTTAGCTCACGTCGCTACTTTATCTCTATTCCATCGTCTCCACTACTTGCATTCCTGCAGCTTGCTGCTGTTTGGAATTTATTTGCTTCCATTGAATTGTGTTGTGTTCTGTTTTAAAGGTGTTAGATTTCATTTTCCTGAAAGGTATTAATGCTTTCCTCCAGGGAGAGGTTCATTTCGGCCAGTCCAGTCCTCACTGACTAAAGCTGCTGTTTCTCGTCCAATTGTGCCCAAAGTTCTTCCAACACAGGCCACCAACCATCTGTCTAGTAAGTAATTCTGAATTCTGCAATAAAACCCATGCTGGTGTCCTCCAGGCAGGTACTGTCTCACAGTAGAGAGTGGGTTCCATAATTAGAACAATTAATGACTTTAAAACAGTGTCTGCATGTATGTTTTACCTAGAGGATTCTTTTGAGATGAGAAGACATTCAGATGTTTGAAGTGGATTTTAAAAGGTCTGGATGAGGTTGACCCTTACAGCAACCTACAATTTTTACACAGAGTCTACATGGCTGTCAGAGGCAAGATAACAAAATAAGGCTCTTGTTTCTAGACCTCCTCTAGTAACCCATAGAAAATTTCTGGAAATTGCATAAATACTTACCAATTTGGAGGACAAAAAGGAAAAAAATAAAAGAATGGGAGGGGAACTGGGATGTTTCTCAACTATTTTGATATACCAATAAGAGGCTGGAACAGGGCAGAAGAGTTAAACATTTTAGCTAAAAGCAGTGTTACGCTTGGTGCAGAGAAGCAGCTGACCCAGATGATCAGATCATTACTGTTGCTGCTTTTTTACATAGGCGCAGTTTTGACTCTGAGTAAGTTTAAAAAAATCATATTTTAGAGAATCATAACAAAGTGACGAAGAAGCTTGTAATATGTTTTTTGGTGTTTTGTCTCACCCAAGGTGCTATTGACTTGGCAGCTAAAAGTGCTGGCATTATCCCTGGTAGTCCCATGCCTGTCCTGGATGCAGATGGTTTGCCAGGTGTGTCTCCATTGTCACCGGATGCAGTGCCCTCAGTAGTGACAGGGCAGGAGCCAGCAGTAGCACATCAGAATGGAGGCTCCATCACCACTGCGGAGGTCAGAGGCACTTAAACAAGCTTTTTTCAAGTGCTTAACTGTCTTGTTCTTTCATTGTATAAAAAAGCTGTATTAGTACAACTCCTCAGTGAGCTTTCTCCTGGGGCTTGCTGTTAGACACTGCTGTCATGGCAGACCCAGTCTGTGTTGTGTACTGTGTATTTGGGGTTGAGGGATCAAAGCATCATCTCACTGAATGAATTTCCATCCTGTAAAATGGGTTGCAGCTGGTAGAGCATTGAACTTGGCGATACAGAAATCTCGCTTGAAAAGAAATGATGGCACTTGAGAAATTCAGGAGGGAATCTGGGGCAAAACGTGGACTTTTTGGGATTGTATTTGGAATGGAAACTGTAATTTCTCCTTGCTGTTTCTTTCATTGAGACCCAGACACGTTAGTCCATGTTATGTTCTCAGGGAGTTGATGTACAATTTTGAAAAACATGAGATATATGAAGAGCACAGATAAATTGTGATATCTTTATCTCTTCCCTCCCCAGCTGGTCACTCACGTGGTTTCTGTTGTGCTTGCAGGGCTCAGGCCCAGGGTGCCGGGTGCCATACATCAGCCTGCCAACCCGGCCCGAGCAGGATAGCTTCCAGGTACAGTGTGTGCTGAAGAAACAATGCTCTGGAATGGGTAATGTTCTGTGAAAATACCTCTGGTATTGCTAGTTAAAACTTCGTACTCCCTGGTAATCGTGCACCACTGGTACTGTCCGGTGGAAGTGAAATCCGTAGCATCTGAAGAAGTTTAAAGAAACTTAGGAAAGCGGCTTAAATATGTGTGTGTGCCATTCACTAAAATCTAAGTGACGGTGACAGTCCCTCACCTGTGAGGGACAAACAAGCTTTACAAATCTCTTAATAGAGTGGAGGAGTTTATAATCGCTGTGTTATATCTATGTGCGTATTTTAGGGGACATTTGCGCAGTTTGCAGTCCTGCTACCTCCATGTAGCTAAAGGAGGATTATTAGGACTAAAATTGTGATTGTAATGTTAGCATCCTTTCCAGAGATTCACTGTTCATTGTACAGGATCCGGTGAGACATAGACAGATACTTAAAGAGTAACTGTGATGGCACTGTTGTAGGAGTGTTGTCATCCTGTCCCCAGACTCTTACTCCAGTGGGATCCAGGACCTGGTGCTGGATTTTTAGGCCTCAGAATACAGGCTCTTCTTTTCTTCAGTGGAAGCATTTTCTATGCTCCCTGTGATGCCTGCATGTGAAAAAATTAGTTTGATTGGAGAGCATAAAAGACATTAAGATTTTTTTGAGATGTTAGGACATGAACCCGTGAGGCATTTATTGTGGTAATGGGGCCTTGGGTTCTGGTTCTTGCTATTAGGACAGCTGTGTATACACTACATCAAAAAAAATGTTACAGTTCTTCGATGAGGTATTGGTAATAAGACTCCTTAAAGATCAGTTGAATTTTGGGAGGTCTGGCTGCAAAAAGTGAATAAATGTGAGTCACCAGTTTAAAATATGTGTATTCTCTTCTAGAAGTTAAAGGGGTTTTGCCTACACAAAGGCAAATTAGTACATATCTATTGGGAACTATCTTGTAGATATATCAAAATTATGTTAATTGTAAGATTATGCTTGTTCTGTTATGTAGGCTGTCTTTGAATTGTTACAGACTCATATTTTTTCAGATTATTTGGCAGGATATGGGCTGAAGCATTTTTTTATGCTTACAGGTACTTTTCATTAAAATAATGCAGATTTATTATATAAATAGTATATTCCTCTAATTTAGGCATAATATCTACTGGATTTTTTCCCTTAGAAGTCTGGTTGTAATCTGATACTCAAGAACCAAAATGTTCCTTTTTAGTTTTCTGTGTTCTTAATAAATTTATGAACACTTAATTCCATTTTTTGTAACAGAGTACATCAGTCCTTTCTATGCCAGAACTGGCCAAGACTTCTCTCCAGAATGGTCTGCCTACCCTTCCACTTCCCTCATCAGAAGCTTCCAGTACTCGGCTCTCGCCTCCCAATGTTTCTGCTCTCTTGGATATTTCCCTGCCTGGACCACCTGAAGATGTGCTTTCCCAAGGCGAACCTGCCACTCAGATCAGTGATTCCATCATTGAAATAGCCATTAGCTCTGGCCAATACAGTAAGTCTAAGACCAGCTAAAGTCTGCCTATCAACTTTAAAAAAACTCCCTTAAAAAAAAACCCTTTAAAAAACATCTTACATAGCAGCAGAAACTTTTCCAGATTATGAGGTTTTCGTGGGTTTGTTTTTTGTTTGTTTGTTTGTTTCCAAATATCTGTTGGAAATAAAATTCTGTGGCCGACCTTTATTTTCTAGCAAATATGGGGGGAGAGGGGGTATTGTTGTTGTTTGGGGTTTTTTTTCCTTTCTAAACAAAATTGTTGCTGTGTTCTGTAACTTTACCATATTGACTGAATTTGTGATTCCTGACATTGGCTTACAGGTGAAGGTGTTTCTCTCTCTCCTGCAAAGCTGAATGGCAGTGACAGCTCCAAAAGTCTTCCGTCCCCATCCAGTAGTCCTCAGCAGAACTGGATTGCATCTCCCACCCATGATCCCCAGTGGTACCCCAATGACTCCACAGACTCCTCCCTCAGCAGCTTGTTCTGTAAGTGTCCAGATGCAGAGAAGTGCAATCAAAAAGTGTTTTCCTGTTAACAAAAAAACCCCAACATTGTTTATCAGAAGTGAATCCTTTGAAAAATTTTAAACCCAGTAGGACATTTGTAGAATTATTCCAATTACTTCTTGCTTTCATTTCTACAGTGTTGCCTTGAGTACATTTTCTCTCTCTTTACAAGTCTCTTCCTGAAAAGATCTTGTTGCTAGATTGGGGCCTGTAGCTTGGGACAAGTAATTTCTTGGCAGTTCCATGTAGTCTGTTGGAGCTTGACTCATCAGTTAGGGTATGAGACATTTGGACTGTTGTGCCAAAATGAACAGATGTCTTTGGCTCTGCTGATGGAGAAACAGACTTTGTTGTGTGCTTGATAAGTACTATCTCAAAGACATGAGGTCACTCACTGGGTTTGGTTGAGTTTTAGTTGTTGAGAGTTTTTTTTTTAATTAATAATTCATGGAGCCAGTGTAATAAGTATCCTTACTCTTAGCAGTGTGGTATCAATGCTGGCAACACGTAATTTTTAAAAGAAGGAATGAAATGGTTATGTGTCCTCCATTTTGAATTTCCTTGCCCTTCTTTTTTATCCTCCCAGTTAAGAACACTCAGTGCAGTGACTTACTGATGTCCCTTTTCTTTGTAGCAAGTTTCATCTCCCCAGAGAAGGGACGAAAAATGTTACCAACTCCATCTGGGAACACCAGTGGCACCTCCTTACTGGGACCCAGCCTGCTGGATGGAAACTCACGGGACTCCTTTGTGTCTCGGTCCCTCGCAGATGTGGCAGAGGTATGTCGGCAAATTACAATCACAGTCTGCTTCCTCTTGCAGTGCTGGAAGTTACAGTTACTAGGTACTGTCTCTCAGACCTTCCTGAGATTCTTCAAACGCAGAGGTGCTTTGACACCTGCATTTCAGCTCAGTAGAGAAGAATTACAGTCATAACAGAAAGATGTAAAATTATCTGAGGGTAATTATCCAACACCAGAGCTGGTGTGAGAAGCTGCTGTAAGTGCCTTCAACCCAGGTTCTTTTTGCTGAGGGAGGTCATATTCACCTGTTGGATATACCTTTGTTCTGACAGAGAAAGATTTAACCATTCTCTGGTGTGTGTTCTGCTTTGTAGAGCAAGAACTGAAAGTGCTAAAGATAAGAGCAAGATTAATAGTGATGCAGCTACAATATAGTTGGAAGCCTGGTAGGAAAAAACAGATTGGTCCAGAAGGAAGAAGTAGGACATGGCTAATAGCAAGTCACCTGAGAGGATGGCAGAAGGTTCTGTGCTGCTGAATTACTTGTCTCTGTTGGCAGAGGTATCCCTTTGTTTTGAACTCTTCTGAAGGGGTAGAATGAAGCCCAGCAGTTTTTAAGGCTGTGACACACTCAAGGACAGAGCTCCCTTTCAGAGGGACAGACGTGAAGAATGAGCTTCAGGAACATTATGCAGCTTAGCAAGGAAAATGCTAAGTCCTGCCCTAGGAAGGGACTAAGGAATAACCCCACAGCAGTATCAGCTGGGGACTGGCCGTCTGGGAAGCATCTCTGCTGTACCTCAGACACGAGCTGAGTGTGATCCAGGGTGGATCCAAAGGTGGGGAACCAAAGGTGACCAATGATATCATGAGCTGTTTTTAACAGGAGCATGGCCAGGATATTGAACAAAATTATTATTAATGTGCTCTATTCTATAGAGTAGTAGTGTCTACCTGCTGTGAGATCATGCCTAAAATATTGTCACCAGTTTTGAATACCCAATATATAGGAGAGAGAGATTAACCAGACCAAGCTCAGCTGAGGTTTACCAGGAGAAACAGGCAGTGAAGAAAGGGTGACGTCTAGGCTTGTTCAGCCTAGAAAAGGCTTCAGGGTGGGAGGGGCCCTGTGCCTGCCAAGGCCTGCAGTAGGGTCGTTAGGAAGATGTAGCAAGCCCTTTACAGAATGGTGATGGAAGGTGGGGGAAACAAGCAAAAGCTCAACTGATAAAGGTTCTGCTTTATCTATAGAAAAACTTCACTTTTACAATAGGCAGGCAAGGAAACAAGTTGCCCAGTGATGTTATGCAGTGACTGTCTTCAGAGCTTTCCAGGGCTCACATCAATAAAGCTTTGAGTGAGCTGGTCTATCCTTATAGGTGAACCTGCTTTGAGCAGGTGGTTGAATTAGAGACCTGTTCAGATCCCTTCCAGTCTCAGTTATCCCACAGTTTAGTTGTTAAACTCATTACAACATCAAATAACTTGTAATTTCTTGGGGACTTTCCCTTATGGAAGGAATGTGTCATTTCTCTATTATTGCCCTTTGGATTTGGATAAGGTGGTTCTGTACAGACCATGTAACCAGGAGCTGCAGCAATCTCATGCTGATTTAGTGTGACATTGGCAGCTTCAAACCTGAAACACAGATCCACTTCTGGCATAAATATGAAGATTCTGTTTGTTTGGTGGTAAGAAGTAGTCAAAGTGTGTTCTAATTAAAGAAATATATGATAATAATCTATTTGCATAGTTTTTAAGTGACATTGCAGCCTTCAGTGTTACCAACTCCCTTTAGAAGAAAATGAGGCAAGCCTCCATGTTATGCACAGGAGAGCAACTCTTGTGGTAGAGGTAATATCTTTAGATCTGTGCACCTTAATGCAAAATTGGAGCAGGTGAGACCCATTGAGACTATAGGTGGTTAGGCTTTTTAGAAGCTTCCATTTAGTTGTGGATGAGAAGAGCTGTTCTCTAACACAGGTCAAGTGAGATAGAGTGTCTCTTTCATATGAGGAGAGGTTGGGAAGGAAGCTGAGGGAGGCAGACACTTCTCAGGATGAGAGGTTGCAAGCAAAATTTGAAACACAATAAATTCCGCCTGAAGACAAGAGATCTATTTTGAGGTAGTCAGGCATGGAAACAGGATACCCAGACAGTTTTGGAATGTCTGTGCATGGGGATAATTCAATACCTGACAAGGTCCAGGGCAGCCTGTGCTAAGCTGACCCTGCTCAAGTGAGATGGTTGGATAAAATGCTCTCAGGATATCCCTTCTAACCTCAGTTATTCCATGAAATTGCCCCTCACATGTAGCTCATCTCTTCTCTCCTTGTCTCTTTCAGGTGGTGGATTCCCAGCTGGCTTGCATGATGAATGAGAACAGCATAGATTACATATCTCGGTTTAATGACCTTGCCCAGGAACTGTCAATACCTGAGCCCACTCGCAGGGAGATCCTGTTTGATGGAGGAGGTGGTGGTCCCCCCACTGGGGATCTGTCACAGTAAGGGAATGACCAGCAGGCTGGTGCAGACTGTTCAGCTAAGTTGGAGCTTGCAGAGCTGGAACTTGATGAGGGACCAGCTGAGTCTGAGTTATCCCTGTCTTGTGTGCTTCTTTCTAACAGAGAAGCATTTGTTTCAAAGGTCTCAAGAAATACTTGCAAGTCCTGGAATGTGCAATATGCTATCAACGATAGAACATGGAATAACATTACAGAAGATAGTGTGTCCCTGCATCAGCGATGTAAGATTGCAGGTTTGTGGGACAGTCCTGAACTTGTACTTTGGAATAGCCTAAGCAAGCAGCTCAAGTAGGGATGGGATTGCTACAAGTTCCTGTTTATGAATTATTGTTTGCTTAGTGATCAAAATGCCACGCCTTCTGAGCCCTGTGAAAGTTGTGGAGGATGAAGGGTAGGTGTGGGTAGGGGAACCATTGTATATCTTGACACATCCTAGTTGGCAGCCTTCTTACCATTCAGTCAAACTGAAGTTCTTGCACTCTGTTCAGGGTACTTCCACTCCTTGATGCTGTGTCCTTACAGACCACTCTGTTCCTTTGGCTCTTTGAGCATTTCAGTAGGGCTCACATCTGCTTGCTTGTTTGGTAGGGAAGCTCTGATCTGCCCTCCTCCCATGTTGCTTGGATCCCCTACTTTTAAACCCCATCACATCACAATCATCATCATCACCCCAACTGCACTCATATTCTTAACCTTTGAGATTCTTCAGCTCATGGCACAGTTAACCCTGTGAGTGGGAGAGTGCTTCATTGCTCTCCCTGAAGAACAGTTGCTTTTTAGGTCTGGAAACATGGCAAAAGAGCTTACACTAGGAAAACTCTGTCATAATTAGTCTTGGCTTTGCTGGAGACATGTAAATATTGTCATCTTCACAGAAACTGAAGATTTACCTGGGAGAGGAAATAGGAAAGAATATTGTAATGTGTAGGAACAAATACTAGGTTAATGCTAAAGCAGTTGAGATCGGTTTTCTGTTATGAAGAGAAGTGTCAAGTCCTAGCTTAATCCCTTACTCCTTCCCAACTTCCTCTTTCTTCTGTGAACTCTGGGTGCTTGTAGTACCTCACCAGCATTCTTCATTACAGTCACTCCCAGGCATGAGTGGGTCTGGCAATCCCTCTTTCAAATCCCTGTGCATTAAATGTTGTGTTTTACTGTAGGAAAAACCCTGATACTGATTCCAGTGGGTTCAACAGCATAGCAAGTTAATAGTTAATCCATAGTTAATTTATGGGGAGCTGGTTGTCCGTCAATTCTGGCTTTGTAACTCAGGAGGCCTCTCCTCTCCCTGCTCCTATATAGACCTCAACTTTGTATTAATAATGAATAAACAAACCTTCTCCATCCCATAGGCTGTTATTGCGGGTTCATTTCCCAACTTGCACTATACTTGGTGGATGTAGTTCTGCTTGCCTTTAGCTACTCGTAGGAGGCATTTCTTTGACTGGGAGTCTGTTGTAACTTGCTCACAATGCAGTGACTCTGCTTTGGGCAGATGATTTTTAGCTTCTCAGAGTTGGCCTCATGTTTTCTGTCATTAGGAGAAAATTGAACAAGTTTTCTGATGCACACAGAGCCTAGTTTGAGAATTCAGATAGAATTGTCAGGAAATCACATTAACCTGGAATAGGAAAAGTTGAAGGCTGTCACGGAAATGAATGCTGGGGCCTGTTTTGTTCTGAGCATTCCCCCCCTGGTATAGAGAAGACACCTATTACTCTCAAGAGTCATGCCCACTAAAACTTTTCAGTTTTACTTATAATTTAGCTGTGTTTTGGTTTGGACTTTCTCAGATTGTTCCCTCTTGGTTTTGGGTTCCTCCATTACTAATGCTGATTATTCTATATGCTGTGTCTCCAGAAATCCTTCAGATTTTCAGGACAAAAGTAGAAGGCACCTACTATGGCTGTGGATTACAGGACGTGCAGGAGGAAATGTGTTACATTCTAATCAAGTACTGTCTAAAAAGAAACCTGAACTCTCATTCTTAAACTTCTAAATATTGCAAGAGTAATGTGAGGGTCTCCAGTGTATTTGTAACTTGACAAACTTTTCATCTTCCCTACTGATGCTGGTAACACAGTGGATATGACACTGGGTTTGGCTCTGAAGTTGCCTAGAATAAAGCCCAGTGTTGCTGTACCTGCTGCAGGAGTGGAGAGCAGAGCAGATCATCCTGATCCGTGAAGGCTTTTTGCCTGCGATACAAGGAGCTGTCAGCTGCCTTGCCTCAGCCTACCCAGGGGGAAGGACCCAACTGCAGCATGAAGGCAAAACAAGTGGCTATTTTTGATGATGCCGTGACATCAGAAAACTTCTAATACCCTGAATCTCTACAAGTGGGCTTGAACCACCCAGTAATAACAGAGTATAAATTACAGAAATCAGTTCAGCACTCAGAATGCTGGGTTAGAAGTGTTTGCCGTCAGCCCCTTAAAAGTTGGCATTATGAAGCAGAGTTTGATTTCAGAAATGTAATGCGTTGCAAACTGCTTTTTAAGAATAAAGTCCTTTGAGGAAAAGGGAAGAACTTAAGAATAATTAAGATCATTGTGGTAATTCTGAATTGATGCAGTATTTGTTACCCTTACTATATGAAAGGCCATTTAAACACATTTCTGATCAGACCAGCTCTAGGTGAACATACTTTACAATAGTGGTCATCATCAGTTTGTGCCTGAGACTGCTAAGAAGGTGGTGTATACACACACACACGCGCACACACCCACACACACACACACACATGTGCATGTGTGTGCACTGATGGTGCAGGGGGTGGTAATACTCAAAACTTCTTCAATTTTAATTATTTCAGCTTCCCCAACAACAGTAACAAAATCTGTATGAGGGACAATATCAGGCTAAGCAGATATCCAAGCAAGTGACACTGAAGTGCACACAGTATCATTTCTGAGGTAGAAGTGACTTAATTAGGTTAGTACTTTTGTGGGGCACTATGAGGAGTTGGACAGGACTAAGGGACACTAACAGTCTCCAGGTCTAGGGTTAACTGCTCTAAGCTTTTCCCTCTCAGTGACCATAAGGCAGTTCTGAGTAGCTGACAAGGTCAATGGCAGAAGATTGGGTGTCTCATCACCATGGGCTGGGTGAAGAGTAGTACCATAGCCCAAGGTTAGATCTTCCCAAGTGTGTGTGCACACACTGACAGAGATCTGTACAGGGTGTTGCATTCTGATCACTCACACAGTCCATTTATACTGCATCCCTAAATCTACTAAGCATAGGAATAGTAATTGTTTTTCATACAGCATTGTTAAACCTTTTTTTGACACCCTCTGTATTTTTTAATTGAAGTAAATGGCTTGATTCAAATCTAACTTATAAAGACATTTCATTTACTGACAGCAGATCCCAGAGTGGAAATTCAGTTGCATTTTGTTTTCTACACCCAGACTTCAGATGCATTTATAAGGAAAGTACTGCACTTTTTTTTAACCTTTTCAAACCTTTCAATCTGTTAATTTCACAGCAAGTTGTAAATGTTACCTAAGTGAAACCTTGGCAAGCACTACGGCAATAAGTTATCAGTAATTATTGAAACGTGATAACTGCTTTAGAGCTTATGGTTCTGGCAGAAAAATGTAATGCTGTTTCTTTTAATAATAGTTAAGCCATATCATCTAAGGTTTCTGGCTTGTTTGAGATGTGAATTTGTTTTATAGATTATAAATATACCTATATAGTGTATGTATAAAGCAAAATGCCTGTCCTTACTGATTATTTTTTGTACCATACTGTAAATTATATTATTTATTCTTTACCAATTTTGGAAAAAGGTGTTTTGGTTATTTAATATAATATACAAAAGCTGTTAAACTTCTTCTGTTTAAATTTCCAATTCAACTTGTAAAGCTGTTTTTATTCTTGTGAAATACATACTAATACTTGGTCTAACTTGTGTTCAGTGTGTTCCTTGCTGTTCAGGTCCTCTAAGATTTTTTTCATTTAAGCTTTATTTACATGATCATGGCTTTTTGGGGGTGGGAGTTAAGATTTGTCCATAAGGCCAAGTCTTTCAGGGTGATTTGACTGCAGTGAAATCAGTTGCCTAACTCCCATTGGCATCTCCTATCCCAGAATTTTGATGATTCTCACCATGAACAGAGAAAATTTTGGTAGGGTTGTTTTGCTTTATAGCTTTCATTCTCATTAGTGTCTGCTCATGGTGAGCTTCAGAAATGTGGCAAACCAGAGGGGTGGTTATCATGAATGGCCTGTCTTGAGCCATGGGCACCAGAAACAAGGGGGAGAAAGAGAGAATACAAACAAGAAAACCACCAAAAAAATCCAACCACCACCACCAAGAAGGTACAATAAAAATGATAGTGTATATCTTGGGGGTTTGGTTGGTTTTTTTTTTTCACAGTTTCAGATAGGCAGAATCTTGGCTGTGGAGGTTGTATTCAGGCCATCATGTTTTTTACAGCCACTACCAGAAACACCTTTTCACCCTAGACACTCAACAGGAAGCCCTGATAGGGTTGCATAGTCTATCTTCAGAGTTTTCCAAGATAAAACTAAAACCCATAGAAAGCTGGTGTCATGGTTTGAGCTTGACGCAATGCTAGTGCCCCCATGAGAATACTTTCTTTGGTATTTACTGCGAGATGTGATCAGAGACAGAGTAGAGCAGGCTCTAGCTTAAAACTGAAAGGAAAAAAAACTTTATTAACTTAAAACTACAAGAAAAAAACACAGAACACAGGATGAAAACTTTTTAAATTTCTTCCTCCTCCCCCCACTAAATTCTCAATTCTATTACCACCCCTTAGATCACTCACTCTCAGTCTATCACTACCCTTTGGATAATCAATTCTCAAGTCTTCGAGAAAAGAGGAGTCCCTTTTGCACTACAGACTTCTCTAGGAAACAGCCAAAATTTCTCGTGTTTCCGTGTCACGTGTGGCACTGCTCGGAGAACATTTGCCATCGTGACGTCTTTCTATGTCTAGTACTCTCACCACTGCACATGGACTAGAGCTGCTTCTAGGGTTTTTCTCTTTAAGGATGTTTTGTCCAGTTCTTAAAAGAGCACTGTCCTTCTCTTTTTGGGACACATGTCCCCCCCAAATTTCACCCCCTGGGGCTGAGGGGTCTCTTGAACACAGATCATCTTCTTTTTCTTCGAAGACGGAGGGCACCACCACCACTCTCCTCACCCATCGTCTCTGTTCATACACTTTCACATCACCGCACTCTCCTGGCTCTGAGCCATTGCCTCCCCCTAGAATGCAGTCTTTGTGTCACAGGAACTCAAGGGTTCTGCCATGGCTATTTAAGAAAAGTCTAGCTAAAGGCCACTCTGTCATCTCTTCCCACTTAGGATTCTTCTCAACTTCTCTCAATCTCCTCAACTCCAGGAGGAATCAGCATTTGCAAGGTTTCCATCATCCCCAGAAGGGTTAAAAGTCCCAGGCTCTGCCGGTTTGGTTCATGAACTCCCACGGCTGGCTGCCCTGCTGGGCACCCCCCCTTCTCCTTCACGCCAGCCGCGCTATCACAGGCACAGGCTGCTCTCTCTCTCTCTCTCTCTCCCTCCGGGGGGGTAATGGGGATGGCTGCCCGAAGCCTCACAGTGCTCCTCCACCCTTCGGCCCATGCCTGGCCTACCTCCCTCCGGCCGCATGGTTCCCCTCCTCCCCTGCTCAGCTTGGAGCCTGGCACGGGTGGGTCTGCTTTCTTCTAAGACCTGAACCCAAAGAGAGTTTCCCCTGGGCGGGGAAACTCCCAGCTTTTAACCCCCTGTGTTTTCAGAGGCGAATCTACGCTCTCAGTGGAAAAACCAGGTGCCAATATTAAAATCTGAACACCAATTGGAGTGACCACACCATCCCAAACAAAACCTCATTTCCTCTCAAACCACGACAGGTGGGCTGACCCAGCACACTCTGCTTTGGGCAAGTTGGACTTAAGGCCTGAAGTTCCTGTGATCTAGGTCAAACTAACTCCTTTTTGTACACTTACAGGATTTTGGTCTCTATAACATACAAAAAGGCTGCTTTAATGTTGCACTGAGAAAGTACAAGTGTATAATCGATCAGAAATTAATAATGTTCTAAAAAGCTCAACATAAAATTTATTAGTATTATTTTGATAATTCTTTCCCATCTAAAAAGTGCATAGTTATCTCTCCCTCTTGTTTACTAAGAAAATTGGGCTATGACCAAGTTTGAGCTCTTTCTGTGCAGCTTCTCCCCTCCACTGGCTGTGAGCCTTTGTCAGCATAAAAGACCTTTCAGTCTTTTCCATCTTCTGTCAAAGCTGCTACTGAATCTTCTCTAGCAATTTAGCTAATTTTGCCCTTAATGACCAAAATTTAAGACTGTAAAAACAAAAGGAATGAGTCTGAAAAATTATTAGCCAAACAAGATACTGCAGTGATAGTACATATGTTTCATGCTTTTTTGTTAGCTTTATTTGATTTGGTTTTTTCAGTCCTTCAAAACAAAACCAGCAGTATGCTGCTAAATTTATGCTTTTAAGTTTAATTGTTGACATATCACAGCTGTAGAGCTGTGAAATAAAACCTTCAGCTGAAAATGTTAGCTTGTAACGTTGCAGTCAATGAAAAATGGTTAAAAAGGCCATGTAAATGCTGGCTCTGCAGGTGCAGCTATACCATCTCCTCCCAGTACAGGTTGTCCAGACAGCCAGTGGCTTTCATATGAGTCATCCCATGCTTCAGCTGCAGAGCTTTGAACAAACCATGGACACGTGCCAGGGAGCAGGGTGGATCACAGCAGCCAGACTCTGCTCAACGCTGTGCTGACAAACCCCTGTGCACACTGACAAGGCCAGATATGAGGTATAGGGGCCCAACACACAACAATCACAGAACTGATCATGTTGGAAGGGCCCACAGTGGCTCATCTGATCCCATTTCCCTGCTCAGGCAGGGTCATCCCAGAACACATGGCATAGGGCTGTGTCCAGATGGTTCTGGAATATCTCCAATGAGGGAGACTCCACACCTTCTCTGGGCACCCTGTTCAGTGCTCAGTCACTGCATGGTGAAGAAATTCTTCCTCACATTTGCGTGGAACTTCCTGGGCATCAGTTGCTGCCTTTGCCTCTTGATTTACTAGCTGACACCAGAGAGAAGAGCCTGGTCCATCCTCTCAATACCCACCTTTCAGATATTCATACACATTAATGAGGTCCCCTCTCAGCCATCTCTTCTCAAGGTCCAACAGGTCCAACACCCTCAGCCTTTCCTCATAAGAGAGATTCTCCAGACCTTTGACCAACTTAGTAGCACTCTGATAGAACTGCTCAAGGCACTCCATTTCTCACTGTGGGGCCCAGATGTGTACACAATGCTCCAAATGTGGCTTCACCAGGGCTAAGTTGAGGGGCAGGATCATGTCCCTCGACCTGCTGGCAATACTCTTTCTAAGGCCTGGACAATATTGCCTTTTTTGGCCCCGAGGCACACAGCTGGTCAGGGACAGATAGCTGTCCACCAGGACATCCAGGTCCTACTCTGCAGCACTGCTGTCCAGTGGGTCGGCTCCCAGCCTGTACTGGTGACCAGGGCTGTTCCTCCACAGGTGCAGGACCTGCATTTCCCCTTGCTGAATTTCAGAAGGTTCTTCTCTACCCACCTCCCCAAGCTGTTGAAGTCCCTCTGAAGGCCTGCACAACCCTCTGAAATATCAGCCACTCCTTTGTATCAGCAGTGAACTTGCTGAGGACACATCTGCTCCTTCATCCAATCATTGATGAACAAGTTATACAGCACTGAGCCCAACAGAGAACGCTGGGGGACACCACTAGTGACAGCTCTCCTTACTCTGTACTACTGATCACAACTCTCTGGGATCTGCCACTCAGGCAGTTCTCAATCCATCCCACTGTCCACTCATCCAACCCACTTTTTTTGAGTTTGCCTATGAGGGTATTTTGAGGGAAAAGCAAGACAGGCAAAAAAGAATTTTGCTTGCTTCCCTGAGTATGGATTGCCCTCCACTTGCTTCTCACTTCACAACTGGTACCTGCTCTTTGCTGGAGGATGGATAGAGGATCTCCTTTCTGTTGGATGCTCCTGTCTTAGGAACGCCATGGTCCCACTAGTCTAGGTCCCTCTCTGATTTTCTAATACTTCTCAACCTTTCTAGTTTGTCTTGTAGCTCTGCTACCAGGCTGAACAGGTCATCCACCTGGTCTTATCTGATGCAGCTGTCCATCACTGATACAATCCACTGACAGGCTCAGGCATTAACTACAGCCTGAAGCCTGGGTGGCTACATGGGGTTTTTGCATGATTTTTTGGGACTTCAGTCTGAGACACCGCATCTTTTTTGGTGAGTTTAGGGGGCTCAGTTCCCTGCTGAGTGGGTTGAGTTCTCTCAGCAACTGTAATGACCAGAAAACTGAGCAAACTGCCTGCGCTGCAACGCCCTTCCCGCTCCACGTCCTGTTCGCTTGCCCGGGTCGCCCGCGCTCCGCGGAGCGGCTTCAATCTCCCGCGCTGAAACGCTCCCTCCGCGCATGAGGGGCTCCCGAGGGCTGCCGGCAGGCTCGGGGCTTGCCGCTCGGCTATCGTCGAACTCGGAAACGCTGGGTAAGATACGAAGGCTACTCCATTCGATGATCTTCTGTTTTCTGCGTTGCATCGCCACTTCAAGGTGAAACCCCCACATAAGATCGAGTCCAAGACCAAAATCCCCTCCACTACCACAGCCCATACCCCTACCCCACCCCCGTCGCTTTAAATGCCCTTCCGCTGCTCGCCCTGCCCTTCCTCCAGCCAATGGCTGTGCAGTTTCATTTGACGGACGGGTAGAACAACCAATGGAAGGCATCCAGGATGAGCGCTGACGCGGGTCGTTTTAAGCTTCCCTCCCTCTACGAGGCTGGCCGAATAGGCAGGATCTCGAGCGAGTGAACTGCGTTCGTTAGGCTGCTCGTCATGATGGGCAGCTAAATCGGCCAATAGCCGGGCAAGGCGGGGCGGCCGGTCTCCCCACGGCGCGGTTGGAGCGGGCCTGCGGAGCGGAGCTACTGAGTGCCACCATGTTCCAGGGCGCTGAGGCCGAGCCGGCCAAGCCTAGCTCCAGGTGGGGCAGTGGGGGACGCTTGGCGGGGCGCGGGGAAGTAGTCGTACGACGGCGGGGCTTTGTTCGAGCGCGGGAGGTGCGGGCTCCAGCTGAGGACCGTGCGGGAGAGAGGGTGGAGGGTCGGGGATATAGTGTTCTCGCCGAGGAGATCGGGCTCCTCCGAGGGACCTCTTGGTCGCGGCGAGCGGATGCGAAGCCCCATACCTCCCGTACCGCCGGATAGAAGCCAGCGCGTGGCTAACGCCTTCGCCGTCCCTCAGTTTAATTGTGCCGCGCCCCCGGGCTGGACGGGGAGTGGCCGCAATGCGCTGCCTTCGGTGCTGCCTCGGGCTGCGGCTGCGCTTGGGGCGCGCGAGGAGAGCCCCCGGGCCGGGCGGGGCACCCACAGGTGCCGCTCCCGGCCCGACCCCAGAACTCCTGCAGGGACTCCAGCGCGGAGAGAAGGGCTCAGCGCTGGGGAATACCTTCTTCCGCCGTGTTTCTACTCACGGACAGCGAGGGGCCCCAGCTACTCTCTGTGCACAAACGCCTACAGATGTCGGCTTGTTTTCGCCCTACCAAGATGAAGTATATTGCTTTGTTTGGAGGAGGGCAGTTACCCTGAATACTGCAGGGCGTGAGTGCAGTGATTAATCCATCTGCGAGGCTGTCGCGTGGGGACGGGGGAAAGGTTTCGAAATTGTCTAAGAATACTGTAAGTTTTCCCGTATTCCAGTCCCTCCAAGCTGTAACATGGTTTTAGAAGACTTTTGAGGATGCTCTATCCTTGGTGTAGTCTCTGAGAAGTGTCTGTTTTCATGGTAATTTTGAAACTACGTTTAACGCATAAATTGGGTTTCCAGGCAGACCATTGCAACGTGTTAGTTAACAGCGAGCAGAGGTGGCCTTACAGCTTCCTCCCTGTTGCCGTGTCGGGGTGTTTTTGTGGTGTCTGAGAGCATGCTGGAGCCACTACAGCTCTGTACCAGAGACTGTGGCAGCGCCGCAGGAACTTCTTTAGCGGGTTTGCAGCGTGGTCTCTGAGGCATTTACTATGTCGACTCATGGCCTGTGCCATCAAGGGTAAAAGTAGCTGGTTTAAAGACGCGGCTTAAACGGCTTTTGTTCATTCCCTGAACAAAACTTTGTTTAGCGAGAATGCAGTCCTTGGTACATAGAAGTTGCTCTGTTTAAATCTGAGCCTAATTCCAAATCCCTGCAGCAACCACCACCAGCTGTGGGAAGTGAAAAAGAGAAAAGAGAAGAGAGAAAAAAAGTCTTCCTAGTGTAGAAATCATGCCTAGAAAATTATTAACAAGTGTTTGCATTTTGAGAACTTCATAGCACAGGGGTATTACTGTTAGAAATAAATTATACTAAGAAGATTTTAAGTGAAAGCTTTCACTTAAATGTCCAGTGAAATGTGTTTCTAGTGATCCTATAAATGTGTACAGTGATAGAGCAAGCAACTAGTTTGCTGAATATAATTAACTGCCTAGTTTTATTTTTTTAAGCTTTAACAATGACACTGTATTTTTAAGAAAGTTTTGCTTTTTCAAAATAAAACATGGTACTACATGTCTAAGAGCTTCTAAAAGCAAAACAGGACAGAGTTGTATCATTCTGCTATTGTACGCTATAAAGACACATTGTATTAACATACACTCGATTTGTCCTGTATATGAGCAGTTTCACAGCCATTGTAAAGAGCTGACAATGGTAAATTCAACCATCTTGGAAATGTAATACTCGTGTTCCTCAATTCCCATCGGGGCCACTGCTGAGTATCTTGGGCCTTTCACATCAAGAGCATGGCTGCTTAACACAGCTTGCTGTTTGTATGCGAGTGAGCTGTTTAATGAGCCGTGAATCTCCATTGATCCCACATCACGAGCACCCCAGGACCTCTATCTTGATTTAGAGCCTGCGGTTCCAAACCTCAACCCTTGCTTTCTGCTAGCCTCTTATGCATAATGCAGCACTTATCTACTGTCTTAGAACAGTCTAAAAACTGGTAAAACTTTAGTGTTTAACTTTCAGGCAGGATTAAAAAAAATTATGTAGCGGGTGTCTTGAAGTAATAAATAAGCCTTCTATAGGTTGTCTGAAAGGCTTAATGAGGAAAGGGCATTCAAATTCAAGTGTTTTAGAATGTAGGGGATAGTAAAAAAAAGAACAGAAAAACTAATGAAAATTCTTCAAATCTGCCAGAAGAGAACAAAGCAATTAGTGGGGGCTTTTAAACTTGCAGAATAGGGCTCTTGATTTAGCTGTTTTAGAGGAGTTCACAAACTTCTGGTCTGCTGGAGGGGAGGGAGAGAAAGGCAGATTTAGATTTTGTAGAAGACAAAGGGTTGTTTTTTCATGGCTTGAAAGAATAAAGCAACACCTTCCCAAAGGAATAAAGACCCAACATACCTGGCTACAAGAAACAAAAATGTCTCTGCATAAACTGGCATAATACTGATGTAAACTAAAATGACTATAAAGTATAAACTAAAGTTACTATACATATGTTAAATTATATGTTAAATTTCTGTGTACTCTGTTGTAGCAGCTCGTCTTGGCTAGCTGAGTTTAGTGTGCTGTTTTCCTTTGGTAGGATTTACAGGTGAAATCTGATTTTCTTACTTGGTGGGGGGGGGGACCTGCATGTCTCACTGCTCAAGAACTCAGCACGTGGTAGTACAGGGAGGCCGGCAGTGCTCTAGAGGCTACACAGAAAGAAAATAGCTTTGTAGTCTCCCACATATTTGGTTGGAGGAAGCAAGTGCAAAGCCCTCTCCTCTTGTTGGCATCAGCTGACAGACTTTGTTGCCGTACTTCAAGGTTGTGTTTGGTAATTCTTGTCAATGACTTAGTTATCTGACTTTGTATTAGTTCAAAATTTATTTTGAAGTTCTTGAAATTGAGATGGCAAATCCACTTCGTGTATGTAGAGTCAGGACATTATTTTGCATGATTCTGGCAGAAAAGGTACTTGTGCTGATTTCTACCTTGTAAATGCCACCAGTGGTGCCTCAGGTTAATTATTCAACAGTAGGGTTTGCATAGTGTGGCTACTAAACGGAAAATAAGAGGACAGTGTAAGATTAATCAGTGGTGGATTTATTTTGATGAAGTTTCTTTACTGAATTATCAAGACTTTTAATCTTAAAATGGATTTTCTCTAGAATTCCTTTCTGCAATAGGTCTTAAAACCCATTGCAAGAAAGAGAAGTAATTTGATTCTTATGACTGGCTATTTTTCCTTAGAAAAATCTGAATGTAGTTATTTTATTATTCCCTCCTATGCCTGTAGGCATGTATTAAGGAAACAGTGTGGTAAATTGAATGAATCTGGGCTGTAAGAGACTCCAGTTGTATAAACAGCTTTTTACTTCCTTTCAGTTTTTTTGCTGGTATACTTAGTGTAGTTGGAATGCAAGAAAGACTAAATGAAGTTTAAAAATAGCTGAAAAGAATGGGTAAAGTAAAAAATAATTTAAATTATGTGAGAGGAGTCCACTTTAACAGAGACCCCTTCCCAAACTACTTATTTGTAGAGTTCCCTTTTCTTTGTCTCCCCACTTTAAGTACTTAAACTGCCTCATGATTTCTGGACCATTGTGAATGTTTGAAATACATAATTTACCTATACAATGTCTGCTTTAATTGTGGGTTTAAGTCTTCTAATATACGTGGAGAACACAGAGGCTAGTTGGATCTGTAGTCTGTTGGACACTAAATTGTAAATAAATAAGCGTTGTGTGATCTAACTTGTGCTTTGGACAAGGAGTTGTCCTGTCTGCTTAAATTCTAGTTACTCCTTAAGCTAAAGGCATTTATTAAATCCACAGTCGTACAAAGAATTAAAATATTTAAATTGGCCAGCAAAGACAGTCCCTCTGAGGCTAGTGCTGAGTATATAAACTGTTCCCAGACCAAAAGAGGAACTTTTTTTTCCTTCCCAAAAGGCCTAAAACTGTGTTCTGCATCTTGAGAACTGAAATGCACACAAAGCTCATTTTCTGGCAGAGCAGCCAAATATCTCTTTTTGTGAAATTAAATCTTAAACTGCAGTAGATCTTGGTACTAAGGGGTACCGCATTTTATACTTGGTGTAGCTCACTTGTGATGACATTCTGCTGTCACAGGGCTAGGGAAAGTAGGGGTTGTAATAATTTGCTTACATTTGAATTGTGTTCAATTAAAATGTAAGGGTGGGATCAAGATCTTGCAATTTATAACTGTTCTCTTGGTTTAAAAGCAAAGGTTGCTTTAGGTTATAGATCATGGGTTAAGATTAGAAGTAGTATAATTGAGCTGCTACCTTCGTTCAGCTGCTAAGACTGTGGGTAATTGGTAGATGTAACTGTAAAAATTATTTTTGATAATTTGGGCCTCCTGGCCCAACTTGAGGCTGTTTCCTCTTGTCCTGTTCCTTACTCCCTGGGATCAGAGCCCAAACATCCCCTGGCTACAGCCTCCCATCAGGGAATTGTGGAGAGCCAGAAGGTTTCCCGTGAGCCTCCTTTTCTCCAAGCTGAGCCACTCCCCAGCTCCCTCAGCTGCTCCTCATCAGATGTGTGCTCCAGACCCATCCCCAGCTCCATTCTCTTTTATGGATATGCTCCAGCCACTTAAGGTCTTTATTGTCATGAGGGGCCTAAAACTGCCCCCATGGTTTGAGGTGCCTCACCAGTGCCCAGCAGAGGTTGCTGTCATAGTCCTGGTACAAGCCAGAATGTCATTGGCCTTCTTGCCCACCTGGACACACCCAGCTCATGTTCAGCCACTGTCCACCAGCACTCCCAGGCACTTTTTTTTTTTTTTAATGAACTTCTTTCAGGCATATTTAGGTAGTAATCTCTTTCCTTTTCCTTTGCTTTTTCTGTTAATTTTCCACATTTGGTTCCTTTTTGGGAAAGGACCTTTAGTATGTTGAACAAGATCTAGGCATTAACCATGGAATTACTACTGAAGGACAAGCGTGACTTTTGGTAAGTTTTCAAGAAGTCAGATGATTTCTGCTGTGAGCTCCAATTTTTCTGCAGATCCATTTGATATCCTCTGGTGCAAAGCTTTAGTTTTAATGAATTTGCAGCTTGACTGCTAAAGAATTGTCTTTTTGGTATTCTGTCTCTCCATTCTAAACTACAGCAGCTGTTATGATAACTGATGGTTGAGACTAGCAAATTCTTTAGTAGTTGTGAAATGTCTGCCTTTATTTAAAAGTCAGTGGGTATGAATTGTATCACAGATTCAAAGTTGGTATGTGCAGTTTAGCACAAAATCTGATTCTGTAATGGTTATTTTTAAAATTCTACCCATCATAATCTCTGTTTTTTCTGGAGCACCTTAGATAGTGTAGCCATTTGTGTAGGTGACAGTGTTGGGATCATTCCATGTAATCATAGATACCTTAATGATCAAGTTGACTGCCCAGGAGATTAGCATTATTTGTGCTGAACTTAAGAATAATAAAACAGCTCTTGAAAAGTAGATATTCATGGATATAGTAGAATTACCTAAAGTAAATTAAAATCGGGATAGTTACATACAAGGAGAGAATGGGAAGGGGATATCAAATATGTTGAATGCTATAAATTTTAATTGAACTTTCGTATCTTGTTTCTTATTCTGTGATATAGGGTATTGAAGCCCCCAGGGGGAGATTCTAGTAATCTCTTTGGGAGTATAGAAGAAGTGTCTTCTTCAAGCAGGCCACACCGGATGGCATCCAATATCTTTGGAGCATCAGAAAAACCTCAGAACATTCCAAAAAGAACAAACCCTCCAGGTAAAAGCTGCCCCCTCTTTCTGTGTGACTGGCTTCTGAATTGCAGCATAGAATGGTTTTGTGCTCCTAAACTGGAACACTGGGATCTGTCTTTTTATGTTGCATTCTTATATACTGAGTAGGTTTGAACAAGTCTCTACAAACTTCTGAATATATGAATATTTTAGTGATTTTCATGTTCACAGACTTTTTAGCACATTATTCAAGTCTAAATTCTTTTCAAATTGAGGTTCTAAGAAATGATGAAAGGAAACCACTTCTATTGTAGAGTTGTCAGCAGTTAGCTCAATTTGAGACCTGCAGGTGAATTGTAACAAAGGATTTCAACTAGGGAAATACAACTAAGTCCCTAGGCAGCAGGGTTGTAGAAGTCCTTGAATTACATATTTTTTTATTTTTTTAATATAACGTGATAAAACTAATCTAGAAAAAAAGTCTTAACAACTGCCTTGCAGGAGGAAAAGAAAGTGGCATTTTTGAGGACTCTAGTTCTGCTCAGCCTCGTCCACGCTTGAATCCACCTGGTGGGAAGACAAGCGATATCTTTGGGTCTCCTGTCTCTCCTAGCATTGTGCGAGCACACCCGAACAAACCCAAGGTATTTGTACTTCTGTTGCTGTCAGATCAAGAAGCAAGTAGCTCCAGGGTCCTGTCGTGCTCTGTCATGTGCCTATGCTCTCCCTAGGAACAGAACTGAATGTGCATGGAGTGACTTTGAGTTCGACAGTTATTTCCAAAGTCTCTTTGATAGCTTGTTATTTTGGGTGTATTAGATCTCTGCAGTTAGTTGTAAAAATATTAATTAGACTGTGGATGTGCATTCAAAAAAAAAAAAAAAAGCCTTTGGTCTTTCTTGTAAGTGAGGTACACCTGGAGCTCTTGACAGAGGGCCTCTAAAATTGAGTCTAGCAGTTAACCCACCACTGCTGTGCTTACCATTTTGATGTTTTAATGTAGCCTCTTCATCCATGTTTCAATGAATTGTCTGAGATATGCATCTTGCCTTAACATAGAAGATTTGTTCCCCTGCTCTTGAGGTTCTGTAGAAGTGGAAGGGATGAAGGGCTGCACACAGCTTGCTTTTATTTGATAAGTGATGTATAAACTTAAAAATGAAGCAAAATTTCCAGAGGGATTTTGTGACAGACTTGCTGTTTGAGAATAATAATGCACTAAGATAGTTTTTGATTTCTTTGCAGGATCACATTGTCTTAAAAGAAGAGGAAGTACCAAAGAAGCTAGAAGGTCAGCAAAAGAAATTATTTTCTTTGTTCTCTTTGGGAAGATAAGCTATGAGGAAGTTTCTTGTCCTTCTGCTTAAACAGAAGGACAAGAAACTTAGCCTAATCTCATGTTTTTAGGATAATATGACTGAAAAGTTTAGTCAGAAATCGAATCGCTTGTCTCAGGGAAATGGTTCTGTTCCTCGTAATGAGGAGAACACCAGCATGAGTTGTGATACTCTGTGTCTGTGTGTTTACACTTTGCTTGATACCATGTTTGTGTATATACAGATATGTATGGAATCTGTATATGGCATAACATTTTATCAGATTACCACTTGCTCTCTTGCTATCTCCTTCAAATGGCTAATTTTGCTTTCTGTAGTTGTAAATAATAAACAGCTGACTGACAAAATTTATTATTGCTCAGCTAATTGTTAAAGAATGATGGGATCCCTGCTTTCAAGTTCAGTATGAAAAGATTGATTGGTACCTTGTATCTCTTAATTGCCTGCAACTGCCAAAATAATTCTGAAGGTGTATTGCTCAGTCTTTATATCCTTAAAAAGGATATGAAAGATTAGAAAGATTGCTGAAAGAAGAGAGGAGTTATGGTGAGAAGTGAAATTCTTTACTTAATACATGTTTCCTTCAAGAAAAATTATCAGGTAATGAGAAACCTTCATGTGCTGTGGAAAAAAATGCAGCCATCTGAAGATGGGGCACATTGTGCACTACAGAATAGTGAGTGATCCGATGATCTATTATGTTTTCTTTAATATAGCTACAGAAAATATCAAACCACACCTGGAAGACGGAGGCGAGAAAAACGCTCTGGGCAAAGAGGAGCGATGCAAGGAGCCAGAACCCAAGATGGACAGTCACGAACCCCGACTAGGGCCGAGGCCACGCTCACACAACAAAGTCCTCAATCCGCCAGGGGGGAAATCCAGCATTGCGTTCTATTAGGGTCATCATGTTACTGTCACTAATGGAAAAACTCTTGTCTGTGGCGGTGAGGTCAGTTTATACACTATTGCTTGTGGATAGATTCTTAGGCAAATGGATGAGGGTTATGTTAGAGTACGTAGGAAGGATAATCTGGTGATTTGGGGAGGAAGGGCTGGGGAGGGAATGGTTGCCTTGCGGAAGATATGAATACTGGCCTGCCTGGGTGGGTAGCAGAGCCAGACTTTAGTGTAACTTTGTGAAAAATTAGTGCTACTTAGTGGTGAGTTCCTCAGACTGTTAGGTAAGAACATAACTAACTAGCTTGTGGCTCAGGATGCCCTTGTGGAATCAGGCTTCCATACAGTCAACATGTCAAACATTGTGAATAGGAAGGGGCCTGAAGGTCACACTTGAAGATTCTGGACAGCAGGTAGGCTAGGTAATGGGATGCTGCTTCCAGCGTGAGCTGACTTGCAGTCATGTGATTGTAAATGTGTTCTGCTGGAACAAGTAGTGCTGACATGGTTAAGAGTGTCTTCTTTTTCTTCTTTCTTGCTTGCAGCACATGATTGCTGATACAAGGACAAAATGTGTTGAAAGTTTCTTTTATACTCATAAACAGTCATATGTTTGGAAAGATTGTGGTCTTCCCCTGCCTAGGTATTCAGGTCTTTTGGATGCCTTTAGTAATTTGCTGATTACTGTGACTAGTTCTTCACATGTGGCAGTCCATCTTGCTGTTTCATGTAGGTGCTTCTAGTTGAGTGCTTGTATGTTTTCTGGTAAAAATTTGGATGCAAACAATAGCTTTATGGTACTCTTTGAATAGAGGCAACTTGGAAGTTTACCATGGAGAGTACACTGAGGTGTCAGCAAGGTCTCTCTGACCCAGCCTTTGTAGAAAGGGCTTAGCTTCAGCACAGGTTTTCACTTGGCTTCCTGTGGAAACCAGGACAGTTCTCCTGTCTCCTCCTCAGTGAATTTCCCGTTGGTTTTGCCTGTGCTGACTCTGTTAGTGAATTCTCCTGTCTTTCATCAGCCTTATCTTTGCCTTTGACTGTCTCAGATTTTTGTTGGGAAAACTATGTGAGTTCTCCCCAGCTTAGAGTGGTAGTTGATTTTGCTGTAGATTACCTTAATTGGAAGATCAAAGCCAGCACAAACAGAAGGTTTGTATTACTAAAATCTGTCATAAATCGTGTTTGGAAGATGTGCATGTTTTGCACAGATGTTTTTGGGGGAGGATTTGTTCTCTGAATGGATTTTATTATCATACCCAGAGCTTTGATATATGACTGTTAACTCTAGGTGCTTACTGTTAAATATATTGAATACTGACCTTTTAAATCTGATATATCAAAACAGACGTTGTTCAGGTACACCAAAGAACAAATGGCCTTATTGTGTATATCCACTGCTGTTCTAGCCCACATTCTGTGGGAACTGCTGCCACTGTGATGGGATGCTGGGCCAGGTGCTAAGCCTTTCTGTGATTGTAATGCTTCCTAGGCTGCACAGCTCCCTTTTGTCAGCAGCCGTGGGTGACTGCTTTAAGACTTAGTTGCCTTTTCAAATAGTGAAACATATGGGGCAGTGCTAGGATAGAAAGAGTCATGGAAAGTAGGGATTCAAATGCCTTTGTACCTTTCAGATTGGTTTGGAGCTGTCTGTTAATTTTCCCCCCAGGAAAACAAGGTAGTAGTTCAAACTGCAACCCTGGAATGGACTTACGTTACTTCCAAGTATGTATTTCTTACCACCTCCTCCTGAGTCTGTGCTCTCCAGCCTCTGGCTGAGTCTCAGATGCATTAGCCATTTCAGTTCCTTGTTCCAGTATTTGACAGGAACCTGTTATATAGAAAAGTCAACCAGAAGCTGCTTCCTACTTTGCAGGCTCTGGTGTAACTGATGCCATCTGCAATGCCAAGCATTTGGCTTCTTTTATTTAGTACTTAATGTGCATTGGCTTCAGTGCCTGTCCTTTAAAGAGCAAATTATAACTAGGCCTAAAATTAGTTAAATTATGTTAAATTTCTTGCATTTCTTTCTTTGAAATGGAAACAATGTTTTCAGCTCTTCAAGGAAGATTGATCTGAGCATTTCTGTGGGACAGAAGGGGAGTGGTTATCAAGTGACAGAACATGCAGTTACCAATAAACAAGTATTTTGTTACTTCATTGTGTGCTATAGATGCCTGCTTTTATAAATTGGTCAGTAGTGTATTTCACCATAGATAGACTGGTGAATTTTATGGTCTGAAGTGGGAAACATGCACATATGTTTTCAGGCCTTCTGTACATGGGACAGTGCTCAGGAGCTGTGACATCCTGCCCAAGGCTGCCCATGAGACAGACACCTCTTATCTCTGGGGAGGGGTAGTACAGTAGAATGAGCTCAGCTTAATGCCTTTATGTGGGCAGCATTCTACGGTTCTGTACCACACTGGGATTCTGTTATGTTCTTTAGCAGTATTGTAAATAGAATTAAATATTCAAATATTTTAAATAGTTAAGGCTATTTGTAGAAAAACATAGTAATTCTCCTTGAGCTAGGGATATTCTTTATTTAGAGAAGTCATACCCTTACTTGTGTGTTTCTAGCAAGTGCATAAAACACCCTTCATTTGCCAGACTGCCTTGGCTGACAGCGGAGGGAGCTCCAGCTACTGACATTGCAATTCTGGATGAGCTGGACGCAGTGGCCTCTCAGCCAGGACATTGTGTCTGTGGCATTCATCCCTGAACTTCCAGGCTGTGATGCTTCTCAGCCAGCCCTCTGGCTGTGACTTCTGTGTTTGGCCATTTACAGTTCAGAACTCTCCTCTGAAGCATGTACAATTTGGGTGGGTATTGGTATTTTTACCAGCATTGCTGGATGGGATGTGCCTTGGCTTATCTGGCCCTTGCTGCTGAACCAAATAGCAGCAACTGTGGTGTTTCACCCCAGAGACATTTTTGGCTGGCTGTGGTGAAGGAAAGGAGTTGGTTCTGATGGAGGGTTTCAATCCAGAGCTTTTATTCTGGCCCACAGGCCTCTGAATCCAGCAACAGCTCTAACAGAACTCCCCGAACCATGCAGGGGGGGAAGGGGTAGAAAGCCACCAACCAGGTACAGTATGAGAGGAGGTCTTAAGGGAGAAAGGACACCTGGATGGCCCAGTTTCCCCCCCGCCCCCCAGGGGGTAGAGGGTATTCTTTGAATCTGCCAATCACTTGATGCTCTTCTAGAATTCCAGGATTGACAGACAGTGCTTGGCAGGGGTCAGGGAGGGGAAAGGAGAGGTGGTTGACACACCTGGGAGGGAATCTTCAGGAGAGGGACCCAGGTTTCTGAGGTTAACCCTGAAATCACACCACAACAGGTGGGATCTGCACAGTGTGGGAATGTACAATGTCCTTGATAGCAGATTAGCAATCAAGTACTGTTTTTCATTTGATCTGCAGCCAACAGTAGACTACAGTATAGCTCCAGTTTGCAACTGTGTGTTACCTCGTGGCTTTCCCCAAAACTGCTGGTTTGGAGCTAAACACTTGGGATGGAATATTGTCGGAGTTGCCGCTTCAGTCTGGGAAGGAAAAATATGGTGTCCATAGTGGGCTTAGCCTAGGAAGTGGTTACAGGAAGACTTGTGTGCTTTCATGAGTCATTTGTGGTTCTAGGCCTATGTGTTGCTTAGTCCCTAAATATGTCACTGCATCTGTCCTGGACAAGACTTCAGAGCTCTAGTGAACTGCCCAGCTGCAGTGTGTCATCACTCCTGATCCCCATGTGTGCCAGTTAACATGTGTGCATGTTTTTCCTGTGAAGACTTCTGGCTACTGTGCAAAACCTTTTAAGTAAGCATGGTCTGATACTGTCCCTCTGTTGCATCACATCCTACATTGCATTCTCAATGAGGAAGATGAATGCCCTCTCTGTTGGTGTTTTAAGCAGCATTACTGTGAGTTTTTTTAATTATTTATACAGGCTAATCAGACTTGGAATATCCAAAGTACGTTCTTGGAGCTTTTCTAGTGAGAGAAGATACATAAAGTAGTGATGTGTGGAGACAGTTATTTAAGCACTAAATGAGTAACTGCTGTAGTATGCTTCCTGGAAGGCTGTCAGAGTTGCTTATGTACAATATGATCACAGTGGTGTATGGATGTCCAAATGTCTTGGCTCTCTGGGTGATTGTGTGGTGGAGCTGGCCACCCAGTGATTTGTCCAAGCCCCTGATGTGTCTCCTATTGAATTTCAGCTTGAAGCTCTGCTGAAACCATGTCTCACTTCCATTTGGAAAAGGTGATGGATTAAATGTCATTGAAGCTAGAATTTTCCATTGTTTCTTAAGGAGCAAAGACAGGACCCAGCATCCTGACTGGGAAGAGATTGGTCACATGTAAGCTGTTTCTGTCATTACTGCTTATCAGCTGTGCAAGAAGTGAACTGGGTCAACAATTCATTGCTGACCAAAAACTGATGGGAGGCCTAGAAGCCTCCCAGCAGGCTAAACTGGCTGCCTAGTCTATACCCAGTCACCACTCCTTTTGAAAGTAGCTGGTGAGCAGGAGATTCTGATTATTTTTGTAGTTTCATCTTGCTTCTGGGAATTAAGACAGTCTCATCTTGAATTGGCTTTCCCTTTCTTTCAAGTTCCTTGTATTGCTAGCAGGACGACCTCTTCTTCCTCAAGCAGATCAGAATACTCTCCATAGCCAGCAAGAATGCAGAAATTTGCTTTATTTATCAGCCTCTCTAGGTCCAGCTGCTTTCTAATTCTTACCCACTGCTTTCCTCCTCCCTCCTACATATATGGATATTTGAAACAGTAGCTTGCTGCCTTTGGCTTCTCTGTGACCCCTCCTGTGCTGCTGCTTGTGTGTGTGCTATGTGCCACTTAAGCCAAAACCACAGACCACTCTGTGTCCACGTGTATCAGAAGCACAGGGCCTGATGAAGTAACGGGAACTTATCATTATGCCAGGTTCTTCATGAAGATCATAAAGATGATGGCTTTTTCTCCACTGTCTTGTCGCACAGACTTACATAAACGTGTGCTCTAGTGTCAATGTTTAACATCCTGGCTGCTGGGAGCATGCACTTGGGCGTGAAGGGCAGCACAAGTCCAAGTGTGAACTGCCTGAACTAATGTCCACTTTCAGGCTTCAGTCTGTATTTTATGAGTCTCAATCCACTGTGTCTTTGGCAAGAAGAATGTTCTGCCAGAAAATATGTACAGCTTAAATGTTAAGGCCCAGGTTGTGTAAGAGTGGGGACAGTGTAAGGGGTGGGGGTTTCAGTTACCCGTAGTCATGATCAGTGCGACACTACAAAAGTTAAACAAAAAAGAACCTGATTGTTTCCTTCCATTTCTTGCAGCATGTTGACCTCTGTGAATGCCACCCTTTCATTTCCATGACAAGCTCAATCAAAGTATGAGAGCCTTGCAATTGCCTTTTTGAAAGCTTAGAGCTGAGCTCTGGTATCCCAGCTGCAGGTGTCCAGGAAAAATGGGGAAGACAGGCAAAGTGAAGGTGGCTTCTTGGTCATCAGGGCATCATTACTGAAAATACCTGAGTAAGATTAAGCAATCAGCGTGCCCAGTAGAGGTGAGCAGGTACTGTTCAAGGAAGGGTCATCATCTCCCTCCCTACTCTTATGTCAGCTTTGAGCTTTGTCCATCTGAGCTGAAAGACAGGAGCAGCCTGTCCAGAAGAACTCTGCCTGTGAGAGGCTCCAGTAGAGTCCTCCCACCTTGAAGATGGTCTTTGTGCAAGAGACCCAAAGATCACCAGGATGTCCCCATATCTTCAGATTCTGTGACAGGGCTTTTGTAAGCAAGTGCAAGGATCTTTGCTCAATGGTTTCTATAAAACCCTCTCTAGCCAACAGAAGTTCTCCATAATAGGCAGTGAACACAGGAGAGGGACAGGAGTGCTTCCCAGTGACACCCAGCAGAACAGGTAGTGAGGCTTTGGTGCTACACCAGGGAGAATCTTGTTAATCATTGGCAGACTTTAAGGAAAGTGTGTCACAACTCTTCTTCAAAACAGAAGAGTGAAGTTTCTTTTCTAGTAATTTGGAGGTAGATGTGGGATGTCAAACAGGAGTGGCTGGCTTTTGAGCGAGCTTCTCCCATGAAAGAGTAAGTACAGGACTTGGAGTGGTTATCCCAGCACTTGTTACAGCACCAACCCCCTTTGCGTTTAGCTGCTGTGTCACATGGCATGAACTAAGAAATTTGATGGCTTCAGCAGACCAGGCTGAAGTCACTGCTTTTAAGCCAGGGTATTAATACACAAATCAGTTCTGAACACATATTTTCTTCTGTGTGCAAGTCTCCAACATTAGTTTACAGCCCTGCTGCATGTGGTTTTTCATAATTACAGCTGGAAATTCATAATGGGATTTTTCCTCTGGAAAAAATGCAAGTGCAGGATATCAGCACCAAAGAGTAGTGCAGCAAGTGGAGGCCTAAGGGTGTTTTGAAACCACAGTCTAGCAGGAGTCTGATTTGCCGGCTGTGTTAAAATACTGATGAGGCCTTACATGGCGTACTGGGTGTAGTTTTGGCCTCCCTAGTACAAGACAAATGTGATTTAGGGAATGCAGTGATGGGCCACAAAGGTGATTAAGAGACTGAAGCATCTGTCACAGGAGAAGGGGCTGAGGGAGCTGGGGCTGCTCAAGAAGGTTCTGGGAGATCTGACCAGTGTGCTCTAGTACCTGCTGGGAGGAAGAAAGGATGAGGGGCCTAGACTCTGCTCTGGAGAGGACACAGTGGGGACAAGGACAACCACACAATTCCATCTGAACACGAGGACCTACATTTTTCCTGTGAGGGGTCAGACACTGGAACAGGTGGCCCAGAGACACTGCAGAGTCTCCATCCATGAGATGTTCAAACTCTGTTTGCTCTGTGCTCTGCCTTCTGCTCCATGTTGATTCTTTAGGGTTATTTGTTTACTAAGCAAAGATGTCAGGCTTGCAGAGCCAGTGACTTCAAACTGTGGCTGCGAAACCTGCTCAGCAGGAAACCAGGGCAGCAGTAATATGCCATCCAGATGTAGGAGTGTAGCCACAATACACCCAGCTACAGTTGGGAACTTGCAGTAGCAAAGCAGTAAGTGATCCCCAGCCCGTTGATAGAGACCAGCAGGGGCACAGACGTGAATACCAGGAGAGCAAAGACTGGTAAGAGTCAGCATGGCACGGACAACAGCAAGGACACCTCTCAGTCCAGCATGGTCCTGGTGAAGGGAACGAATGGAAAGCCTCTTCCAGGGGACCCTGCTTTCCAAGAGTCCTAGTGGCACACGGGGCTGCGCAGGAGTGGCAGTGATGTGGCACTTCCTGGCTGTTGGCAGTGTAGCAGAGCAGCTGTTCTACCTCTTGCATACCTCTGAACTGACTGAAGTGTTACTAGGTGTCTGGTACTCAAGGAAAACACCAGGTTTTAACAAAGGGGAAGGGAAAACATCATACCATGATAATTATGGAAACAAGGAGTGGAAGCTGTTTGACAAAACAGGGCCTGATTGCATGCAGATTGTTCTTTCCCATCTACTTGCAAAGCTTATCCCACTCCTTTCTGTTTCCATCTCAGACTTCCCAAAACACACAGCCATATACCATAGGTTGATGCTACCGTAGCACAATTACAGGAAAGAGGTAAAAAACTTCAAATGGCAAATGTTACTTCTTGTCATTTAAGTCAGGGTAAGGTGTATCTTGCAGTTTGCAAGGATATAAATGACTCCTCGTTCAGCCACAACAGGTGAAATTCTGTTTGACGGGGCTGTAGTGAACAAAAAAGCAGGAACAAGTTACCAGTGAGTGCTTCATGTTTTGGGTACTCACAATTAATATGCCAGCTGCTGGAGAGAGAATGAGGGAGCTTTCATATACAACCCCAGAAATGTAAGTGGCTGCCTGCTGATTTTAACCAGAATATTTATCCTGGATAAACTTGCTAAAAATAAAATTAAGCCAATAAAATAATAGTATTCTTGATCTGGTTATTTTGATAGAAAGTAAGTTTGAGCACAAGCATATGGGCAGGAAGAGTTTGAATGAGAGGACTTGTAAACAAGCTTGATTCCGTCTGTTTTGTAGTGCCAAGCCTTTGATGGTTTACTTTCTTTTTAATTAATGCACACCACAGAGGAGCTGGTATTTTCAGACACTTTCAAGACACTTCTGCAAGGGCAGAGTGAAACTGCAGGTTAAAGTGGAGCATGTGTTCCCTTTATCAGCACAGCTCACAGCAGCAGTGTGCCATTGCATGTCCTTGCTAAATGGGTGAAGTTTTGACATCCTCTTTTAAGAGGCTAAAAGCCTTATCAGTTCAAGGGGGTGAATGCTGAGGGGCAGGACCATGGTTTAAAAATAAATCTAGCAGCAAGAAAAAATTATATTGAACATCTGCATTTGAGAAATACTGGGAATTTCACAGGAAATTCCTTTAAGAAGACCTGGTTACAGAAAAAAAGAAAACAACAAAAAACTGTCAAAACCAGCCTTTCAGTTTTGTTAGGGACATGCAGAAATTTCATTAAACTTCCTCCAATTCTTTATAGAATTTGCAATCATTCTGTTTAACAGCTTTCACAGAGGTTTATTTAAAGATCTTGTACCTACTTAAATTTGATTTGGCTATTTATATGTCTGCTTCTCCATCAGTTGTCATGCTGATGACATTTCTTCCGTCCTGATTTCACAGTGGCCTTTTTCAAATCACTAATGAAATACTAACAAAATAATTTTATTTTTTTTAACTGCAGGCCTTACCTAATACAAAAGTTCACCCTCATAATGTGACAGAAGCTGCTACATCATCCACAAAGGGCAGCAAAGCAGGAAAACGAGTCTGTGGCAGAGTCCCAGGACAGAAGCAGGAGTCTCAATTTAGATAGCCAGGTTGCTGCTTTCTTTTAAGCAAAGGCAGGCATTAAAAAGGAAGTCTGAAGCTTTCACCAGATACAAAGGCTTCCTCTTGTACAAACCCAGGCTGAGCAAGCCCAGTTATATTCCAGACATAGCAGAGGGCAGAGCTGACCCAGGCCTGTGATGTTGGCACCCCACCCAGCTCAGGAGACACCCACTTTGCTGGTCTATCACAAAGGTGAAATGTCTCTGGGCTGTTTTTTAAATTGAGTATTTCTTCCCCTTCTCCCAAATCCTTCCGATCCTCCTTTGGCAGTGTTTGAGGCTTTAAATATTGGATTAATCATTTTACTTTAAGGTATTTTTGCAGTCTTTCAGAAGCTTCTCTCGTCTATGAAGGGAAAAAAAGGTCAAAGAACCCTCCAACCTTTAGGCGTCAAAGGCATGTTTCTCCACATTTCATGAGTGGAAGGAACAAGCCTATTACTCCTGTATTTCCTAGTCCCTCCAAAACTGAGGCCTGCAAGGCTCTGTTGGCTCATGTCAGTCAGTGGGCCACAGCCATAGAACAATACCTGGTGCCTGCCACAAAGGAGAAGATGCAGTTTTAGAAGAACATGCTGGTGAGGACCAGGAGCCGGTAGGGAAGGGGAAGGTGCTTTATGTCCTGAATCTCCTGTGAAGACAAGAGGTGCCCTCGCTCCCCAAGAAAATAGCCCAGCTTCACACCATTGTCACTTTCTGCAAGCAACTGAAGGGCACAAGAGATTTAAGAAGTAACGGCAGGTTAAAGGGTAATAAATGGCAGCTCATACACCTCTACGTAAAATTTGAGATGCACTGACTCTAAAACATTCCTCCTGCAAAGAAAACAAAAAAGCTTTCTTATGTTTATAAAAGTTCTGGCTGTAAGAGACTGTTTTGAGCAGGCTCTGTTAAGAGTCCACTGCACATCCTTAAGTGAAACACAGCAGAAAGGTACACTATAAGCAAAAGTCACAACACAACTACAGAAACTAGTTGAGAGTACTGTCACGAGAAGGAAGCCATCTAATAGATCAAGGTGCATAAAAATTGCAGACCAAAGTTGCTCGTAATGCTTGTTCCTAGACGTTGCAAGGAGAAATTGAAGAGAAGGGCTGGCAAGAGACCAGTACTGCCCAGATTAGCTATTTCCTATGCTGGATCCTGTGAGCTGAAAGCAGTTCAGAGGGAGCCTACCAGCAGAATGCTCCTTTGAGCCACCTACAGTCAGAAAATAACTGGCTCAGAAAGCTACTGCCATTCTGAGTACACACACCTGAGCTCTCTGGAACACTCTAGGCAGGGAACTCATGGCTGGTGGCTCACAGATGCCATGTCCTCAGCCCTGCTCTCCAGGGTTGAACCGAGGGGTGTGAATGCCCTCTCCTGGCTAGGACTGGCTCCTGTTGCTACACTCCAGTGGCAGTGCTCCTGCACCTGGGATTTCCAGTACAGAGATGGAAAAAAAACACCTACCACTTTTTTGGATTCTTCTTGGATAACACCATCCAAGCCCAGCTACCCACTTGATATATCAAGTACACTGACTGTGAGGGCTGAAACAAACCCAGCACACAGAGCAGGCTCCCTGGGAAAAAAAAAGAGGTGTTGGAAATTCCTGGGAGTGGAGAACACTGAATCACTGAATGACAAAACCCACTGCATGTAAAATGCAGACTTCTCCATGACTCCTAAGCCTGGATTCTCTTAAAACAGAGTAAGAGCCTTCAGCTTGCACTACCCTGTCACAATCCCTGAGCTCTTGCCACTGAGCTCCCATGGCTGCAGGACTGCCTGAGGCCAGTGAGGCTAAAGCCACCAGAGTCTCTCAGGCAGAGCTCAGCTGGCCTGTGGCTAGAAGTGCTCCTGACCTGCAGGAGAACTGTGCAATAAACCCAAGATAAAAGCATTTGGAAACTTCCCCAGAGCAGGGGAGGCATATCATGGCTGTACAGGAAGCCAGGCTGTACCTCTTCATTGGTGTGACCTGCTGCAGTTACCCTGGCAGTCTGGTCTGTGAGCAAAAGCAGCTCCAGAGCAGTGAGTCTCGTTATGCTGCCTACACCAAAGCAAGTTTTACAGTGGTCATCTGCTGCAGATGTCCTTCTCAGAATGAGTTCTGTACACATTTTGTCTTCCAAAGAGCCAAAACAGCTTCTGAGATGAATGCACACTTTATATGATTTATTGACCCCTTCACTGACAGAAGTATTGACAGAACTACTGTGCTTGCAAATGCTGCTTGAGCACAAAACTAAATGTCAGACAGGATGTTACACCCCATGCCCACCACAGCTTTCTCTCTAAAGCTAGAATCAGAGGACACTAATCAGTTTCAACTTCTGCAAGAGAGTCATGTCTTTTCTATGGATGATGGCTTATACTGCCTTGTTTTGTAAATAACACTTTTCTATAATCACACTTTTTTATAATCACTGAAGCAAGTCTCCCTAACTGTCACCCTTCCAGTAGACTACTCATGTGCTGTTTAACCCTTTCCTTCCACTTGAGACAGATCTCATTTCACTGCACCAAAAAAGGAGAGAAGCTCAACTCTTCTAAAGATACAAGCTTTAGAAGATTCACACTAAGAAATGTGCAATTCATGTTCTTCTTCTCACAGTAATTTAAACATGTGGTTTCAAAAAGCCCTGTGTAAGACATCTTCTGCTGGGACCAATACAGACACTGCTGCAGAATCAGCAGGTTCTGCTGGCCACAGGACAGAATAACAAACACATTTCATTCCTGTCTCTTTCACTCCAAAGTTTCCATTCCACGGGAGTACTCCTATATTAAGTACTGACTATCTGTGACTGCAGATGTTAAAATATGTCAAGAAAATAAAACTGTCAGGCTGACACATGATCTCCTCTGTGCTTCTCTACTAAGACGTCTACCTCTGTGATACCGAGTGAGAGGGACTAATCTGATTTATATTTATGCCTTGTTGTAAATGATCAAATCGGCATCCAAATTTATTAAAAAATGTTATAAATTTATTAGATTGACAAACAAAAAATAGAATATTATAAAACCGCCACAGCCAAGACAGCGTCAACCCCGGACTTTGATACTGCGTCTCCCCAGAGTTTCACACCAACTGCTCCAGGTAGCCAGCTTATATAGAGTATATTCTGCCTGGAGCAAAAATGACCTAAGATTTCTGTAAGTCTCTACATATGTATAACAGGAACTATACAGATTTGGTCCCATACAAAAGTCAGTCTATATGTTTGAATGGCTGTCTGGGCTCCTCGAGATAGTCTACTTTTCAGTTGTAGCCAGGACATCACCATTCCTCGATTATATATATGTAATCTCTTCCAGATGCGTTCTGTAAATGTTCTGGACGTTCCTGGGAAATGGTCGATGATAGCCCAGGAAAGACTCATTCATTCGTTAATAGTCATGATTTTATCTGGGTGAGTCTGGGAAATCTTTTGAAAGGAAAGCCCTGTTTCTGGCTGTGGGGGTCAGAGGCATGGTTGGATCTTTATAATTTTTATACAGTTACAAAGCATGAATTATCTCTATGATATACTACAATCCCCATTTATTTTACCCATTTAATTCATGCTTCTACTTTATGAATTTTCTATTTCTACCCATCACCATTGAGGGTTCCTCACAAGCGGAGTACCCCTTATACTATTCGATATTCCCCTTGTGGGATGCCCTGATACACTATACTACTTCTTTCTTCTGTGTTTTGCCTTTCAAACCTTGCCAGTGCTTCTGCAGCATCGCTGGAATACCTTCTCTCCCCGAGCCTCATGATCTTAGATGCATCACCTCCGGAAGCTCCCTCTGAGTCTATGGGGACTATTGCAATCTGATTCCCCTGACTACAGAGTGGATCAGTCTGATAAAACATGGAATCAGACAGGGTAGGTATGGCATTGTGTGTTTTTAGAATCAGTTGTTCCTTTTGTAACTCAATAATGGTTCGGTCCTCGGTTCCCCCCCATGTACTTCCCTCACAATGGTTTCTCCCTATTGGAGCTGCCCCCCCTCCCCTGCCTGTCATGGTACCCACCCCCCTTATCTCGAGAATTCTCTGTGCCAGTCATTCCTTAATTTGATGTATGATTTGCCCCTGTGGTTTTTCCCCTCCCCTGTGTGATCCTCAGTGGCTTAACTGTAACCCACGCTCCTCCCTGGGTCCTTGCTATTGGTAAGCTTTGTGTCTCCTCCTATCACACCCACTCCCTTTAGCAGCATCCCCCTGGGACCCTGTCTTTGTTGCCTGTCCCTGAACCCACCAGGGAAGAAGATTAAAAGATCCTTGGTACTTATACAGGCGTCCCTCCTCCTTCCTTTGCTTTGGTACCTCGTAGCTGAAAATCCCGCCTGCGCCACCCATGCCGCAGATGGTAACCACTACAAGGGTTCCGGAGGGAATCCGGGAGTGGCACTTTGTGTGGCCATCTTTGGCCGGGCCGCGGGCACCCTAGCCGGGCACCTGCACAGCCCCGCGGCCGCGGGAGAGAGGCTACAGGTAGGAATAGGATCCCGGCTACTGAACAGAGAACGAGGAATATTACATTCTTCCACCATGCTCCATCTAATAACTTGTCCCACCAGGAGGACTGCAAAATCAAATTCCATTTTTGGATGGGGACATGGGCCACCTTTTTGATTTTGGCCGCCAAACCTCATATGGTTTCCCCATAATCGTCAATTTCAATACAACATTCTGATCCATTTAATTTCCCACACACCCCTCCCTCTTTGGCCAACAAATAGTCTAATGCTATTCGATTTTGGTACACAGAGGCTCTCACCTGTGTGTGCTGCTGACTTAGTAAATCCAGGGCTTCAGAGGTGTGATTTGATACAATTTCCAGAACTGCTTGCAATCTGATCAGCCTGTTCAGTAGGTAGATCAGGGTCCTATATCCATAGCTTCCATCCTGTGCCCACATGGCCAGCCCATAATAATCGCTTATTTTTGCCTCTGGCCACTCCTCTTCCCCCCAGGCTTGCCTCCTCCTTATCACCGATATCATCTTCTTCAGACTCCTCTCGTACAACGGAGGAGTCTGAAGAAGACGATATTTCAATTTCGATTTCGATTTCAATTTCGATTTCAAGGTCTCGTACAACAGAGCCCCTAACAGATTGCTTTTCGTTCTTGGGAGAGTGAAGAAAACTGACCTGATCATACCTCAAGTGCAAGACCCTTTCCACCCTGGGGGGTAATTCACTGTATGCCTTTTTTCCACAGATCCAATAAATCCCATCCGGGACTTTCCATTTAATGTTTATTTTCCCTGGGTCTCCCCAGAATTCTCTCACACTTTCCAAGGACTGGAAAGAGTTGGCTCCTGGACTTTGGACCCAGCATAATCCTATTCTCTCGTCCCACTCACAATTTGTATCATTTTTCAGGCTCCAATACCCCAAAGGAGGGGCAGGGAGCAATACCTTGCTTTTTGAATCAGAGTTCACCATCAGAGTAGATACACATGGAGTGTATCCTACCATTTCAGTGTATTCTCTCCCCTCCTGACACAAATTGAGCTAATCACTCTTTGGTCCAAAACCCACCCCTCAAGCCTCTGTACCAATTTTGAGACCCTCAGGCTATCCCATTTCGGAAGTTGCTCAGGAGCCAAACCTTCCCCTTTTCATGGCCATTTCTCCCCAGATTTCAGCCCCCCACAAATCCAACAGTTCGATAAACCAAATTCTGTTGCAATTTCTTGAATCAGATCAATGAATAAGTTCCTGTCCGGGGAAGGTAATTCCCCATCAGCATATTGTTTTTCCAATACCTCGTATTGTTCACTCAATGTTTTCAACCTCTCCTGCTCAATTCTCTGTTTCCTCAATTCTGACTCCCTTCTTTTCATTTCTTGAATTATTTCTTTCATCTTTCCTTCAGGATCCGCATCATTTTTGTTGTTCGCAAAACAAATTTCCCTATCATATTGCAGGCACGCCCTGTCATCATTTGCTTGTGCCAGATCCAATATGAGTGGGTCCTTTTTCCGAGTAATTTTATTATCAAATTTCGTATTCTTTGTCACCCAATACATTTTCCCATTCATCGTGCATATCCCCAACCTTGAGCTATCATAGCACAAAGGGTTCACCTGGTGATATGCAATAAAGATTGATTCTGTCTTTCCCCCGACCCACATAGTTCGGTTATGCTGGTCACAAATGGGGATTGACATCTGTTCTGTGTCACATTTTTTCCTCTGGAACCTGTGATCATTTGACTGCCTGTTCCTTAACCCTGCCTCGGGATTGATGCACCAAGTCCCGATTTCCAATTCACACAATTTCACCCGAGTACCATTTTTCCAACAGTACCTGCTAGTTCTGTTCAGGCATTCCTCTGGGGCTTGGTATATTGAGAGTCCCCCGCCCCCTGTGACTGGGACCAGCTGAGTGCATTTTCCACACTCATCCACGGAGCTTTCGTTGTTCCTGGGGATCTCAGTGCTCAGACTCTGCGTCCCACACATGGCTAGGCTCAGGCCAATCAGGATTCCCACTGGGCATACTCCTCTGCTTTGCCTCCTCCCCCTGGGGTGCCACCAGCGGCGAGGAAGATCATCTTCATGGCAGCAGGAATACTCTTCAGGGAAGACGCCCTTGGACCTAGCTGCATACCTCCTCTTAAAGGCGCCCCACTGAGACACCCTGATTGCATCGGAACTGCACGGGACTCTGATGGATTTCCGGCACTCCACATCCAGAATTTCTGCTTGGGACCTAAGCTTCCCATGCACCCTGTTTTGAAAAATGTGAAACCACTCCTGAGAATCTAATTCAATGATACCCAAACTTGTGGCTAAGGTCAGGACACGGTCAGTCAATTTGAGTTCTTCCTCCAAACACTGTGTGCACAGTCCCTTTGGCCTCTGTCCCCTTCTGCAATGGATCATGAAAACCCCTTGACAATATTCACACTTAAAGTGCACAAACAGATAGCATACACAATCTGACAGTATACAACTGATCCGCTTGTTGTTGGTAACTTATGAGGACATTGGATTCAGATTTTCAAGTTGCCGGGGGAAGAAGTGACCCTCCAATTGGGTGCCTTCTCCTGCTGTTTGGCTTTCTTCACCCTAGACGTGTGTGTCCAGCCCTTCTCCGCTGTCCGAATGGCTGTGTCTGTTGTCAGGAGCACAAGAAAAGGACCTTCCCAGTGAGGAGAGAGCAGTGCCTCTTTCCACACTTTTACAAACACTTTGCTCCAGGCTGAATTTTGTGAATAGCGAACCCCAGAGGAGCACTCTGTGTCACTACTCCCTGTTTTTGAAGTTCCTGTAAGTTTCTGTTGATCGCAACCAAATATGGTTGAATCTGACCATATCAGATGTCCCAGATATCTGACCTCTGGTTCTGTGAACTGCAATTTCGATTTTGAAACTTTCAATCCCTTTTCTCCCAAAAAGTTCAAAAGCCCAATTGTGCTTGTCTTTACCTCCTCCTCCCCTTTTCCTGCGACCAACAAGTCATCTACGTACTGTAGAAGCTTTGTTCCTTCGGTGGGTACAAACTCGCTCAAAACCTGCTCAAGTGCCTGTCCAAATAAGTTTGGAGAATCCACGAAGCCCTGAGGCAACAAAGTCCACCTGAGCTGCTGCTTCCTATTCGTCTCTGGATCTTCCCATTGAAATGCGAAATAATCGTGACTGCCCTCATCCAGAGGACACGTCCAGAAAGCATCCTTTAAATCAATCACGCTCTACCACGTATCTTCAGGGGAGAGATTGTTTAACAAAGTATAAGGATTCAACACAGTGGGAAACAGTCTTAGTTCTCTGATTCACAGCCCGTAAATCTTGCACCAGCCTGAAGCTGCTGTCCGGTTTTCTCACTGCCAAAATCGGGGTATTATGTCATGACATGCACGGTTCCAGTGTGCCTTTCTTTATTAATTCGTCAATCACTGGTTTCAAGCCCCTCCTCCCTTCCATGGAGAGGGGATATTGTTTGACCCGTATAGGTTCTTTGGGTCTTTCAGTTTCCACCTGAATTGGTTCTGTGTCCAACCTCCCAGCCTCTCCCGGGATATACCACACCCTCGGGTCTATCTTCTCCTCATCAGGGGCAGTGAGGCTGTAAAGCTTCACTTTGAGCTGAGCTTTCTCCACTGATAGCCCAACCCCTAGAGCAACTATCATGTCCCGCCCCAGCAAGTTAAAGTCTGCGTCCTTGGCTAATAATATATGACCGATGTGCCTTCTGTTTCCCATGCTTATTTCTACGTTTTTTATGATTGGGACCTCAAAAGGATTCCCTTTTGCCCCTGTCACCACCATGGAATCATTGCTCAAAGAGCATCCCTTCGGTATTTGTAACACCGTCATCCACTCTGCTCCTGAATCCACCATAAACTGTAATTTTTCTTTGTTGGCGCCTTTTTCACCATATCCTTTCCCCGTTCCTGTTTCTGAGCCTCTCTCACCACTGCCACCAGGACTTCAGCTTGTATTTTCTGTTTTTCCTCGTCCCGGTGCATGTAAACTTTCTGAGCTTCCCGCAACAACTCCTGCAGTCTCTGTTCCTGCCAGCCATCTATTTTCTCCAACTTCTTTCTAATATCTTCCCAAGATTTCTCTACAAACTGTGTTTTCAACAACACCATCCCCACTGGGGAATCAGAGTCCGTCCCTGAATACATCCTCAAACCTTTCCAGAGTCTCTCCAATCACTCCATAGGTGTTTCATCCTTCCCTTGACATTCTCTGAGCACCTTGCTCATGTTCTGCCTTTTCGGTACCGCCTCCCTGATACCTTGAATCACCATATTTCTCAGATTTATCATCCTCTGCCTCCCCTCTTCCGTCTGGGCTTCCCAAGACGGCTTTTGGTTTGGCCACCGCTCCTCTCCAGACCCCCCGTTCGGTTTCTGCCTTTTCCAATCCCTGATCGCAGCTGACCGGATCATGTCTCTCTCCTCATTATTAAATAACGACCTGAGGATTGCTTGGAGATCCTCATAAGTGTAAACGCTTGTTCCCAAAAATTTATCCAACCTCTCCGCTACTCCGAGTGGGTCATCCATCAGCTTTCCCATCTCCTTTTTGAACGCCTTTACATCACTGCTGTCAGGGTGTGGACATATCCAATCACCCCGGAGCAGTCGGTACCTCCCGTAAGGGATAGATACCAAGTTTTTCCTCCTCATCCCCACTTTCCCCCCATGGTCGACCTCCTTGTTCTCCTAGTTTGGCGTGCTGGGGAGAGTTGTCCCTGGGGACACCCGCCCACTTCTCCTCGACTTTCGGGGATACTTGCGGCTGCGGCTGCTCTGCAGCCACATGGCAATGTGGGGGAGTGGATGCTGCTGCTTGTTCTGGTGGTGGCAGTGATGCAATCGCCTGGACTTGCGGCACCCCCACCTTGGGAGGCATCCCTGGCGCTGCTTCTGCCAGCCTGGGATCTGGCTGCTGTGGAACCACAAGGTAAGGTGGTGGAAGGTTTTCCAATGGCTCCCACTCCCTCTCTGCTTTTGCCACACGCTGGCAGGCTCTCACTGGGTACAGACCCGGGCAAGCATGCCTCCACATGTCTGCATACTTAATTTCCTCCGGGTCCCGCGGACTGTGACTGTTCACGTGGTCAGACAAAGACTCACGGGTCCAACTTTCAAACATGCTGAATATCAGCCAAACCACGTACTATCAGATCTCCCTCCCTCCCCATTTCTCCATACTAAAATGGATCATCTTTTCCTTGGATTTCCCCCACCTCCGTGGATTCTCATCCCAGTGTTTCAGCATCCACCCCAGAGGTCTGTCTCGGGTTATTTCTCGTAACACTCTCCCGGGGATCTGGGGGATTTTCTCCTGGGTTTTCTTTTGTTCCTTGCTTTTTCCCAACCCCATTTTTTCAAAGAAAGTTACGAATTTCCTTTCCTTCTGCTGTTTTCCCGGGACTTTCGTCTCGAGTCCCGATCCTTTTCCCAACATTGGGTTTTCTGGCTCGTGAAAAGTTGCCAGCCTGACCAAGTTGGACAGTTGACCACCCTGTCGACTTGTAGGTAGTCTTTCTTACCTGTTTCCTCTGGTTTCAGAAGGCGTACAAGTTCCTGGACCTTTCCAGACTTGCTTCTCCCCTTCCAATCCCAAACGTGACTGGTTTTTCCCCTAGACTCTCTCCTAGCCCTGGGTCTCATGTGTTTCAAACCAGAACATCTTGCTTCCCCCTTGACTGACTACTTCCCTCGTGGGACAACGGAACCGCAGTCGTGGGGTCCACACTCACTCTGGGAAAATGTCACATCTCACACACATGTCTGATCACGTTCCACCCAACCATGCAATACTTACTGTCCTTTTCTTGTGTGGAGCTGTTCGTGCACGTTGATTTTTATGGATGGAAAAAAGCCCTCAGATCTCAGAGATCTCTCTAGATCTTTCTGAGTCGAGAATGGGCCATTATCTCCCTTGGCTGTGGCTCTGTTAGCATGCAGCTCCAATCATCATCCGTGGCTCCGGTCTGCAGTTTTTTGTGGATCTGAGTGGATCCAAAATCCGATTCCCGTGCAGGTTGCTGAAAACCAGCGGGGCACCCCCCGGGTGGGAAAAGGTATTGCCGGACCCCAATATCAGATCACGTCGGGCCGTCACCAATTTGTTGTAAATGATCAAATCAGCAGCCAAATTTATAAAAAATTTTATAAATTTATTAGATCAACAATCAAAATATAGAATATTATAAAACCGCCACAGCCAAGACAGTGTCAACCCCGGACTTTGACGCTGGGTGAACCTGGGTCGAACCGACGTAGTGTCAGCGTCTCCCCAGAGTTTCACACCAACTGCTCCAGGTAGCCAGCTTATATACAGTTTATTCTGCCTGGAGCAGAAATGACCTAAGATTTCTGTAAGTCTCTACATATGTATAACAGGAACTATACAGATTCAGTCCTGTACAAAAGTCAGTCCATAGGTTTGGATGGCTGTCTGGGTTCCTCGAAATGGTCTTCTTTTCAATTGTAGCCAGGACATCACCATTCCTCGATGTAATCTCTTCCAGGTGCTGTTCTGTGAATGTTCTGGACATTCCTGGGAAATGGTCGATGATAGCCCAGGAAGGACTCATTCATTCGTTAATAGTCATGATTTTATCTGGGTGAGTCTGGGAAATCTTTTGAAAGGAAAGCCCTGCTTCTGGCCATGGGGGTCAGAGGCATGGTTGGATCTTTATAATTTTTATACAGTTACAAAGCATGAATTATCTCTATCATATACTACATGCCTCAACATACGTTACACATATGGAAGATTCCTGTAAGGGCTGTAGGTGTGCTGGTAGCCCTGTCCCTGGGAAGGCTTTGCCCAGCAGCCAGTCAGGGCAGAGGAACCTTCCACAATTGGGCTGTGAACGACATCCCCCTCCCCCACACTTGCTGCGGGGATAAATGCCCGGATGCCTGGGAAGAACGCCCAGGAAATCAGGCTATGGGAGGAGCTTTAGCAGATAAAGCAGTTAACTGTGACACAACGAGAGCCATTATTCCTTGGGTTTCTTGGAGTAAGCGGGTTCTCCCCTGAAGGGTCGGTTAGGCCCCTCCCCCCTCGGTTTTTCATCCTGGTGGTCCTGCTTCCCTGTCCACACCTGCTTTGCCCTGCTTCACCATTTCCGTGAACCAGCTAATCGCCACAGCGGCCTCTCGCTCTGACGCCTACCCAGGGCAGGTACTGATGGTCAATGTTATGGGTCTCCTACGTGCAGTGGTGCAAAGTCCTGACTGGCTTTTATTAGTGTGGAGATGGGGAGCTGACAACCATTGAGCAAGGGCAGGTGTTAACATTCCCAGTTATCCTGGCAGCAGAGAAAGCTCAAACCCTTTGTGGCTTGCCCTGGCTCATGCATCTCCACAATGGATATGCCTGTAACAACCACTCACCCCCAGCATCTGGGAGGTAAGACCCTGGAACGTGACTCTGGTAGCGACACCACAGGAAAAGGTTTGGAAACTCCACTGCCAATGCCTCTTTTTGCTGGTTCACCCCCTTTTCACATGGCCTGGACAGAGGCCCAGCATGTACCCCCAAAACCAACCCCTGGCACCACGTCCTGGAACTGCTGCTGCAGGACACTGGGGATGTCAAAGCAGGAGCTGAAGGTGAGAAGGTAGTTGAAGAGCAGTATGGCAAACCTAGAAGAGGCTGAGGTAGAGTGGACCCTCCTCACCCTCCCATCATATCCCTTCCGTGGGTCCCGCTGAGCCCCAGTCAGGCCCTGGGTGCCGGGGGCCCAGCTCATCCTGCAGCCTCTCATTGCCCTCCATGCTCACTCGCTCCACTGCTGCCACCATGGTTGAGCTGCAGCCCACAGCAGACCCCCACAGACAGCCTGGGCCAGGCCTCCCACAGGCCTGAGCCACACGGGAAGAGGCTGGAGGATGCTGAGGGGAAAGGAGTTGGAACAGGGAGATAAATTGGAGGAACCGACCTCAGTCAGAGAGAGGAAATTTCATAAGAGGAATAAGACTTCCCACATGAAAGGAAGGAATTGTGTGGTAAATACAAGGTGGGAACAGCAGTACAGCAGAAACTGGTTTGTACTACATCATAAAATGGTCAGTGTAGGAGTGACGGGGGGGTAGGACAGTCAGGACAGAGATGAGAAATCTCTGAAGCCAGTTCTTGGAACTTGTGATTTATTGCAAAGGGCCTGAGCACAGGGCCCTGCTGGGAGCTGCCAGCCACAGCTCAGAGCAGGCCCCAAAGAGGGAGAGAGAGGTAAAGAGAGTGGTAAAGAGAAAGAAGGCAAGAGCATGGTAAAGAGGATGAGAGAGAGAGGTTCCTGTTACAATAACATAAATCTTCTTCTGTGTTGAATACTCTAATTCTTACTAACCAATTTAATACAAGATACAAATCCTATAGCATTTTCATACAGCCTATAAGAATCATCACATTACCATACTGTGTTACATTTTAAACCCTAAAAACTACTCTTTGGACCCCTTCTGCCAAGCTAGTAGGATCTGCTCTGACCCTTGGACTTGTCTGCAAGCAGAGGGTGTTGTTTCATCAAAAGAGGATTACCTTCAGCTGGCCATGCCATTGTTTTCCAGGTGTTCAGTAACTAAGGGATCTCAAAGCTTGCTTTTTTTTCAATCTCACCTATAGTTTCCATATTCTCAAAATCTTTTGCCAGGCAATCATATTTATAAGACTTTCCGTTTCATCTTCCCCAACAGTCAGGAGTCCAATATACAATGTTCTGGGGGAAAAGGCATCTCTAGAGGCATGTTCCTGGAAGTGTCTTATATAAGACATGGAGAATAGCTCTCTGAAGGGAGGAGGGAGCACTGCACAAATGAATTGATAGAAACCAGCAAAGTGTTAATTAGAAGTTCTTCATTATCACAGGAGCAGGCCAATGACAAGGGAAAATAACGCATCCCACACTCCATGTATGATTGAAAGGGCAAGTATATTTCTCTTTCCATTTGAAGAGGATTCCCTAGCCAAACGAGGCATAAAGAGCCATCAATAAGGCAGACCCTCAATGGCATCTTTGCAGGCCAGTGCATTACCTGGTCTAAACAGACCTTGGAAAATACATGAGCAAGATTATTACATGGCAGTCTGTCCCTCACGGCTGGCAGCAGGATTTGCAAACTCAGGAGTTTCTTCCCACTCACTTGTGTCAGTGGATCAAAGATTCACACACAGAAGGAAATGTGATGTTAAACAAAAGTTTTTCAACAACATCTACAGAAAATAGTCCAAGAATAATTTTAGGAGCAACTGACTTGTGAAGAGTCAGTCTACAAGGAATCCTAAAAGTCTATTTTTATAAATGCTGTTGCTTTAGACATCACTTCTGTGGCCATGTAGTTTTTATTTTGCCCTGCCCTATGATAACCCCCTTCCTTGATCTGCAGGTGTGGAGGATGCTGAAACAGCATTATTGTCTTATGTGAGGAGGATGCTTCAGCTGCCAACCCTTGTCCTTTCCCGGCTATGCTAGGCAGACAGACCCCCCCCACTCACCTGATCATGCATCCAAGTGGGATGGAGAAGAGAACTGGAAGGGTCTCTTAGGTGGCAAATGCAAGATGTGGCTGGGGGTGTGTATATTATTGCCATCTGTTAGAGGTGGGACAGTTATTTTCTGTTCTTTGGGCCGCCTGTTAAAACCAGGTGGAGCAGTTTTCTTTATCTCTTCCAGAACCACCCTCCCTCCAGGAGATATCTTCTATTAACAGGGCCATTGAGTGTCACTGCATGGCTGATAAAATTCCATCATCCCATTGGGAGAGGCTCCTCCCAGGGGGAGGAGCCAAGCATTCCTACTTGGATAGAATCTGACATTTGAACACCACAGCAGCCTTTTCCCACTGCATTCCCAGAGGAGCAGCTTTCTTCTCCACTGCATTCCCAGAAGAAGACCATGCCCATCTGCACCACCACTGGACCTTCAGAGGAAAACTTCACCCTTCTCCAGGATCCCTGCTCCAACAGAAGCACACCTGGCACTGCAGGAGGGCTGCAGCCACCATTTTAATCGGACTGCTACCAGAACCCTGATTAACAGGGGATCAGGTCCTATTCTGACTCTGTCAATGTTGTTTTGTATTACTGCATTTTTATTTTTATTTTCCCTAATAAAAAACTGGTATTCCTAGTCCCATATCTTTGCCTGAGAGCCCCTTAATTTCAAAATTATAACAATTCAGAGGGAAGGGGCTGACATTTTCCATTTCAAGAGAGGCTCCTGCCTTCCTTAGCAGACACCTGTCTTTTAAAACCAAGACAAAGTGCAAGAGGGCAAAAGTGAGGAAAAAAACCACAAAGCCTTGTAGGTTGAGATACAGAATATAAATAAGTGAAGAAAGGGAACAAAAATGAAGGAAAAACCTGTTGTCTTGTTCACAAGGGTCCCAGGATGAGGGAAGAGATGAGAAAGTTGACTCCATGTATCAGAAGGCTTGATTTATTATTATATGATAGATAATATATTAAAACTATACTAAAAGAATAGAGGAAAGGATCTCACTACAAGGCTAAACTAAGAATAGAAAAGGAATGAAATAACAAAGTCTTGTCTCAGACCGAGACCGGCCAGACAGGTGATCTGTGATTGGCTCTTAATTGGAAACAGCCTGACGAGGCCAATCAGAGATTTCCCCTGTTGCATTCCACAGCAGTAGATAAGAATTGTTTACATTTGTTCCTGAGGCCTCTCAGTTTCTCAGGAGGGGAGAAATCCTAAGGAAAGGATTTTTCATAAAACATGTCGGTGACAAAAACCCACACCAAGTGATGCACAAACAACCACTGATCATCAGCGGACTTATGTCCACCTGGTCTCAGGCAATGATCAACATGGATACATTGGAAAAACCTCCCCAGCTTACTTGCTGAACACGATTTGAGATGGCATGGGACATCTCTGGTCAGCTAAATAAGTGTGGCTGTGTGACCAACACTGTTCTCCTCACCAGCGTGAGCATAGCATCAGCTGCTGTGCACAAAACAAACTCTTTCCCAGCTAGACCCAGTACACTATGAGCCAGACCCTGAAAGGAATTCTTTTGGCCAACCAAGATTGTTTTGTAATAGCAATTAGGAAAAATAAAAGTGTCTGGATAACAATAACATTTATATAGATGTATATGCTTTTATACATATATAAATTTTGAATATATATTTATATAAAACCATGTATATCCTGTGTGTGATTGATTTGAAAACTAGTGTTAGAACTTTAGAGCTTTTCTAGTGATCTTCAGGTCTCAGGTGGGGGGTGTTCCAACAGTGCTTTGGAGAACAGGACCCTATTCTGTGCTAAGCTTTGTAGCGCTTCTAACCTATGTTTGTGTCACTGCTGGCATTTGTGTCCACTTCAGGAGCCTGTGTTCCAACCACAGTTCTTACAAAAAATATGCTGAATAAAAGTCAATGTGGTGCCTAAGGGATGAATAGGAAAAATGTATCAGCATCCTGTAATGTAAATAATGAAGTTACTGGTTTTATTTGCATATTGAGTCTGGACACACATTTTTTTCCTCCAGAAACATTTTTCTAAATCTATATATAATCTATATGTATATCTATATCATCTATATCTATCAATATCATCTATATATTTAAATTTTAGAAATATTTTCTGTATATATATTGTGTGCATATGGGAGTATCTATCATTGTATATTGCATAATGTTCCATGTTATATCTATGTAACTATTATATGGTTTTTTCACATTTATGATATATTGCCCCCTCCCTCCTTTCAATCCTTGGATAACAGGTTGTGTGAATTTCTTGTGTAGAATTAACTTAGTTTTTGAATTTTATTATTCTTCCTCCTTTTTAGCACCAGCTCCTGACCCAGAATATAGATTGGTAGTGAGTTTGATTTCTAAGCCCTTAGTGAGAATGAGGATATAGGACTAGTGATGGGGAGGTCAGAGACTCATGAGGGATTTGTAATGGTCTCATGAATGTTTGCACACATTCAGGCTACCCTGTGTCTAGAAGAATCTCTAGGCTGTTTTTAGTGAGGAAAGGGACAGGCATAAAAATATTTCAGTTGCTTCGTCCATTAATTTTCTGAACATGGCCAGATTTAATACTTCCTCCTGAATCCGCACATCAGCAACTCTGGTGTCTGTGCTGTTGTGAGAACTTCCCAAGACATAATCAGATCTAACAGACATGACTGACTAAAAACCTATGATCTAGAAACCATTTGGGATGTCAGTCTGAACCCTGAACAATAGTATTTTCCATCAGAGTGTTGCTATTTCCATCGTGTATCTGGTATCAAGCCTTTATGAAGTAGATGAAGTGTGGGCTTTTGCATGGGAAACAGAGGAAGGAGAGCAGAAAAATTAAAACCAAAGAAGCTACCATGCATCAGAAACCTCATCTACTCACAGCACTTATGGCAAAAGAACCAGACCAAACCAGATAGAGGAGTAGCATTCTTCTTCCATTATTGCTTCAAGGAAGAAGACTAATATTTGATAAGAAAAATTAATTAGCTGACAAGTATGATGGAGATTCTGAACACAATCTATGGAAACCATCCTTGAAGAAACCCTTTGAGGAGGAGAATCCACAATGGCTTGTAAATCCTGGAGCATGTTTGTCAGAAGTTTGTTTACTAAAGATTTACCTTAGGTTCTACTTTGTAAGGATATCTACGAGTTTAGTATTGTCTCTTGGCTATTGGGCCTCTTATGTTCTGTCAAATCCCAGTCATCTCAATAATTAACTTGAATTTATAGATGCTCATTCTGATTTTCATTTGAACTATTACCTGGTTCCTTCAGTTGTGCATCCATAAATATATCATAGTAACATTTTCCCCTGGCTGTAAATTTAGTAGCACTTTTGTTATTTTCTAGAGCTCTTGGAAGTCCTGGTTTTAGTCGTCTCATAAAAACCTATGCAGATAATTGTAATTTTAACATAAGTTTTACAGAAAGCTCACTGGAAGTAGTATCAAGCCCCTGACTTTCTTGTGCCAGTTTTTTTCTGATTTAATAGAATTAATTTTCTATCTGAAAACAGGCAATCTCTCCTGGTGTACGCTTCCTCTTGTTTATCTGGATTTTCTATTAACAAGTCTCAGTCTCAGGGATTCCGCAAGTGTTCTGAACAGTCCTTTAACATTTAACATATTGAAGCATATGTCATTATTTGCATTCTGTTCCGAAGTGATTGCCTTACATGAGAGAAAACAGCAAGATTTGGTTTGTAACATGTATTAAACCTTTTTGAAAAGAAAAATTCTCTTCAGTCATGAATAGTCAGCTTAAAGTTTAAAGTACAGTTGTAGTATAGATAATGTTTTCAGGCAGGAGAAGGATTTTATTTTATACTTAATTTTGCAATAAAATGTGTGTTTCCTCTGAAAACAGACGCAGCAGGAGAATTATTATCTAGAAGTTCAACATATTTTGCCATCTCCTTCTAATGGCTCTGTGTTATTCTCACTGACCAGCCCATGTCTCTTCTCAGGCTTGCAAGGTCCCCCCAGGGATATTCTGCTGCCAGATCTCCCTTCCCTGCTGCTGCTGTCAGAGGCTTGTCAGTGATATGTGCTGCTGACATCGGGGCTGAAAGGGAGGAAAATCCCAAAGCATGGAACAAATAGCAGGAAGGAAAAGTGTTCACAGTGGCAGGAAACCCCATGCTGGTGTGTGTTTGTGCCCTTCAGTGTCTGAGGGATGAGCTGTTCTTTTTGTCCTGTAATGTCCTGCTGCTGTGAGAGCTCTCTTTCATGTAATTAATAAACCCCCTTCCCTGGCATTGCTGCTCCACTTGCTGTAGTTCATCCCAGTCAGCTTAGAGACTATCCCTCCCACAGGTTCACCAGACACAAACTCACTATGGATTTACTGTGGCACCAAGTTAAGCAGACCTGCTAGTTAATTATATTCCTTGTTCTTGTCACATTTCCCTTTTTGCTGAGCCTCTAATAAAGGCAACTTGACTCTTTGGTACTTGTCCTGCACCCTTTATTGCCATATGTGGATGCCAGCCTGTCAGGAAGAGAGAAACGACAATTGTTTCTCCCAGTAGCTTGTGAGAATTTTTAGGAAGCTGTAAGAATGTAATAACTTGTTATTATAAATAATCTGCAGCTGGAATGTATCATATCAGTCTATAAAATCCGAAGATTCTTTTACAATAAAGCCTTCTTTTCTCCTTTTGCATTTGGGTCATCCATCTATTCTTGCGTCATTCTTGGCACAAGAGTAACAGCCATACCTGAGCATCTGTCACCTGAAATTTGTTCTGAAGGTCTCTTCTGGATGCAGCTGAGGTTTGTGGTGTCTCTGCTAGAGTCTGATCTCCTTCATACATTGTGTCTTGGGGTGGTTTTCTGTCCTCTGACCGTCTGCTCTAGGCCCAGGAACAGTAGCTGTAGCTTTAAGGTGAGTCCGGGGCAGGGGGAGCCCTTGGGCTCTTCCGCGGGCTTTTCCAAACCTCACTCCCCAGGCGTCGGTGGTGCCGAGAAGAGTGGGCTCTTTTTGTTGCTTAGCTAGCTTGGGGTTTTTTCTTAGCCTAGTCAGAAAAGTTTTTCCCTTGCCCTGGCCTTGGAGACTGTGGCAACAATCCCTCGGCGTCCTTTATTTTCTCCTGAACTGTTCGGTTTGGTTTGGTCTGGTCAGAGAGGACTATCAAAGAGAGAAGCGGGTGAGCCGAACGGCCGGTCTATCCTGGCCCCAGACCTCAGGAAAGCCGACCCAGCGAACGGAAGGACCCTAAATCCACCAGCTTCATATGCTGTAAAGAGGAGACCAGAGATGCACCAGGTTCCCATATGTTTTTTTTTCTTCCGAGCTGCTGTGTAAACTTGGGTTTTTTTCTTCCCTTTTTTTTTTTTTTTTTTTTTTTTTTTTTTGTTTTGTTTTGTATTGTTTTTGGTGTGTGGTATTGTTCTGACAATTCAATATCTAGTATTTCTTCACTTTTTTCCTGTGCCGTGTGGACACTTGATTTGTCAACAAATGGCTGGCTTTTCCCTCTTTAAACCATTAATTTCTTATTTGCGGGAAGAGATTGCTGAAACCCTTTTCTTCAGAGGAAACATTTGTTCCAGAGCGCTTTCTCTTGTCTCCAATCCGAGACACATTGCTTTATACAAAGCGATGGAAATAAATGGGGATGTTGCTGTAAATTTTTGAGCCACTAAGGTATGTGCAGCTGCACTTTCCTGCCTGAAGAAATTGTCCTCAGCCAGGCCTGTCTACCCCTGCAGCTTGTCAGCTGAGAGTACAGCAGGAAAAGTGGGGCTGAGGTTGCAGTCCAAGACAGGGGAAAGAAAGCAGCAAGCGGGTACTGAATATTAGCACAAAAGTGACACTGGCTATCTCCCATCCTACTCCGTTCGTCTTTCTGTCTCTCACTGGATGGAACGCTATTGGGTGCAGAAGGGCTACTATAAAACATTTTAGAAGCAGCTTGCATTTCTGGGCTTACCATGAGCCTCTGCATGTTTTACTACACTTTTTAGGTCTTTCTTAGTTTAACATGAGATACTTGTCCTAGCAGAGGCTACGGTTTATATATAACATAGCTTGGTTTTTCTGTCCACTCTATACTGTATAGGGCAGGGAGTAAAATGTATAAGATCGGCAGGCTAGAACATCTTGGCCTCATTCAGAAAATCTTGTTTACCTTCAGTTCAAGGTCTACTCATTGTTTTAATATGCATGAAAAAACTAATAAAGCTTGCATGCAATTTAACAGAAAGAAACCAACTCTGAACTTACACTTTTGCATGCACTTGTGATGTTTATATCCACTGTGAATGTGATTATGATCATCCCTGAAAAGCACACTTTGATATCAATAACACAGAAATGAGAATTAGCGGAATACAGAGCTGGAAGACACGACCTTTATCCTACAGTTCCTTAGAGTAGATCCCACTTAAGTTTTGGCAATTAGCACTGTAGTATATAGTAGAGATAATTCATGCTATATATGTGTATAAAATATTGTAAGATCCTGTTGCCAACATATTTTATGAAAAATCCTTTACTTAGGATTTTTCCTTTCCTAGAGCTGAGAAGCCTTGGAACACTAAACAATTCTCATCTGCTGCTGTGGAATGCCACGGGAAAATCTGTGATTGGCCCCGTCGGACTGTTTCCAATTAAGAGCCTATCACAATTCACCTGTTCGGCCCGTCTCGGGCTGAGAAGACTTCAGTTTACACATTCTTTTCTATTCTTAGCTTAGCCTTGTAGTGAAACCTTTCTCTTTACTCTTTTAGTATAGTTTCTATATCTTATATATCATATCATAATAAATCAAAGCCTTCTGATACATGGAGTCAACGTTGTCGTCTCTTCCCTCATCCTGGGACCTCAGAAAACCCTGTAATAAGATCCAAATTATGTCTTTGACCACCCTGGCTGGGAGCAGAGTCTTATTTCTATTCAATTAGTTCCCAGACATCATTAAGATAATATCAAGTCTGTTAACATATGAATGAAACCTTCCCGGGCCATGATTGCCGACTTCCCAGCAATGTCTGAGCCACTCACAAGGACTTGCACCTAAGAAGATTGCATCTACCAACTCCAGCACCAGTGCCACTCTGCTACATGTCAAAGAAGGCTCTTCCGAAGAGTTCAGACAGCCATCCAGACATCTGGACTGGCTTTTGGATGTTTCTGCATCTGTATAATCCCAGTTATACATGTGAAGAGACACAAAAGAACCTTTGGTCATTTCTGCCTCAGGCAGAATAAACAGTATATAAGCTAGCAGCATGAAGCAGTCGGGGTGATCCACTGAGGAGATGCTGACACGTCAGTCGGATCCAAGTTCATCCAGCGCTGACTCCTGGGGTTGACGCTGCCTTAGCTGTAGTAGTTTTTCGAAATTCTATTTTTGTTATCGATCTAATAAATCTGCTAAATTTTATTATAAATTTAGCTGCCAATTTGATAATTTATAGCAAGCACAATGCTAATTAGAAGGGAATGCTGCACCGCTCAACCATCATTTCCAGATACATGACAGAGCTCTCAGGGGACCTTCAGCTGTGAGTGTTGGGGACAAGGTAGGCAGTGCACAAGTCCAGCAGTTTATTGTTACAGATCAAAAGATGGACAGTAACTGAATATGTTCTAATTTTGGAGACTGTGGCAAAAAGACATTTGCTTTAGGCAAAGATGCCATTTTTAACATTGTCCAGAAGGCAGAGGAGAAAATAACTTTTCTGTTGCCAAACCACCTCAGCACAGCAATAAGCAGGGCACTTCAACCTTCATCAAATCAGATGATTAAAAAAACATTACAGCAAAATTTATAAATCTGTGTTTTCATCAAAATGTTGTAAAAAATATAACTATCTGAAGCATTTCAAATACAGAATGACATGCTTATTATTGTAATTATTACCAATATAGCCGGAACAGGACCTGCCTGGGCTTGTCTGGCCCGTGCTGCTTGACCACAAGGTGGCAACTGCGGTGTTTTCACCTCAGAGACACCTCTGGCTAAGCAGGATGCTGCAGCTGGGCGCTAAAGACAAGTCCAGACATGCAGGAGCTCAGGTTTACCTCTGGTGCAGAAGCTTTAAGGCAAGGATAAAGGAAAGGAGACTCTTCTGCTGGAGGGTTTCAATTCAGAGTTTTATTCCCGGCCCACAGGCCTCTGAATCCAGTAACAGCTCCAACAGAACTCCCCGAACCGCAAGGTTCCTTTTAACCCTGGGGAGAGGGGGAGGGAAGGGGTAGGAATCCCACCAACCAGGTAACACGGGTAAGTCTCAGGGGACAAATGACACCTGGATGGCCCAATGTTCTCCAGGGGTGGAAAGAATCTTTTGAACTCTGCCAATCACTCAACACCTGTTGTAAATGATCAGCCAAATTTATAAAAAATTGGCAGCCAAATTTATAAAAAAAGTTATAAATTTATTAGATTGACATTTTGACTAATGAGAGTATTGTTTACCAAACAATGATAGAGTGCTCAGATGGACACAGCTAGTCTATACAAAAATTTCTTGGTTGTGAATGTGTCCAACCCATAGTTTTATCTTTTTTTTTTCAGCCCATTTAATTAAGGAAACTCTATAATAATGTAGAAAACTACACAGAGTCTGCAGTCAGACAAGAACAGAACAAACAGAAATAGTAGAGTCTGTGGTCTCTGAGTACCTTACAAGGATGATGTCTGATTTGAGATAGCTCCTGATTCACTCCAACGCTTAGCTAGGAGTCACTTCAGAGACGTCATGACTCAGTGAGGTGGGTATGTGGGAGATTGCTCCTCCTAACATGCTAACCCAGCACTTTTACACAGCACAATATATGGTTAAATGTCATGCATATTCATTACGTTCCTTGCAATAGGAGTGGTTATACAAATCAATTCTCAGAAGTTATTAATATCATTAGCATATGTGACACACAAGCACAGTGTACTCTGGTGGTTGCATTGGTGGTTGGGTCTTCCTCGGGTTGTTCTGACAAAGACCGGCAGTCTTCCTCACTTTGCACTTTTCACCTTTCTGAATTATGCCCAGTCCTTTTCTAGCTGGTTACACGTTTTCTGTGCTGGTTTCAACAGGTTTTGTTCTCTTTATCTTGACAAGGTATGTTCTGTTTAGCTTATCTTAACAAAGCTAAGGTGCATCCTGCTTCTTAGGCTTGTGATTAATATTTGCTGACTCACTAGTTTACTCATGGTTACATGAGTAAACTGTTGGTCCACTGCTTTCACCCCATGGCTGTAAACTAAAAATTAAAACTTTAAAGGTGGACATACTGGTAAGGGTTTCCAAGATACATGGCAGGTTGTCTATTTAAAAATGAAAGCTAACAATCTCTGTAACACACATTCCCTGGCCAAAGCACCAGTCACCACCAGTCACCAGTCACAGTTCAGAAATTTCTTGACAAATGAGGTTTTGTAAAACTACCACAATGGGTTTTCCTGACCTTAACAAATATGGAAGAAGCTTCTGCAATGGGAGATGAACTTCATAAAACTATTCTGAAAGGAATGATGGACTTGTCTTTACAAACAAACTGTGGATCTGCTCGTAAATAAAGCTAGATATTGAGAGATAAAAGAAACAATAGAAAGATTCCACTGATTGATAAATAGAATGAGAGATTTGTCTTTACAAACAAACTGTAGGTCTGCTGATAAATCAAATTGAATACAGAGAGATGAAAGAAACAATGGGAAGAACCATAAAATCCATAAGAAATTCCACTGAGTGACAACAAGGAAAAAATGGTGGGGAGTTATAAACTAGAGGGTGGTCTTAGGTATTAGGCATTTCAGGTATTGGGTGTTTCAGAAAGTGTGTAGCTGTCAAGTACCTCAGACAATGGAGAAAGAAAGATGGACATGCGGCCAGAAAATTAGGATAAAAAGGAGACTGTGTCCTCCAAACATTTGAGAGACCCCAGGGGAAATGCCCCATGACCTCTCCCTTTATCTGAATAAAGTTACAGGACTCCTCTGTCTTCTTTTTGGACATAAACGTTTGGTGTTCATGCATGAATTTTCCGGACAATTTGAAGCCAAATCACACATTTCTTTTAAATTTTTAAATAGGAATGCCACTAACCAGTTCCTATTCTAGTCAGAGATAAACCTTTTAAAAAAGGTTTTATATACTCCTATACCAGAAGCTAACGCTTGTCAGTCACCCCTCCAGACACTACTGCCTTATTGAAAGAAAGCACAAATAGTTCCTGTTGTCCATGTATTTTTAAACAAAAATAATAACTTATGAATATTATAGATGATAATATAATATTGGTTTTCGCATTCATAGATTAGCTTTTTGCATCACAAGTATTTTGATATGGTACAACTTATACTTTTAACTACTTTGAAGTTAAATAGTATAATCTGTCAGTTCATGTATGTGTCAAAAATATATTAGAAACTGTTGTAAAATAGTTGATAATTGTTAAACATGTACTGTTAATTTGGTTATGGTAAAAAGGGTTAAAAGGGTAGTTATAAGAAATATGCTATTCAATGTACCATAATATACCTAAGTAAAATTCACCACCTCCCAAGCGAAATGAACCAGCCTGGACAGAAGTGTAATGGGCCAACCAAGCGCCTTCAACCTTCATGCAAATGAAGGATCCAAAAAGAAACCAAGCCAAAGGAACAAAAACCCGGATTGTTATGAGTAAAAAAAAGGTTTACCCTTTTTTTTTTTTAAAGGGTTGCAGAATTATAAGTTGAGCTGGGAGCTAGTTGCTGGCAGAGTTCTTTCTTCATGCTGTAATCACCTGTTAAGAGTCAGTCGTTAACCCTCTATTGTTTAGAATTCCCCTTTTTTTGTATCAGTACCACCCTGCCTGGGCCAGGTGGATGGCCCTTCTCATACAGTGAAAGGAGCGGACATCGGAGGACATGCAAAATAACCTCAGACCCAGCATGCCACAGGAAGGACCCCCACCACACTTACTGAAAAAAAACCCCAAAAGCAACAAGCCAACACAGAATTAGGAGATCGAAGTGATGTCTGGACATAAGGACAAAGGTCCAGAGCCTGCAGAGATGCTGAGAACCTTTTTTTCCCCTCACCCCAGTCAAAGAGGACCTCAACTAGAGCCAGTACCCTGGACATCAAATCGAAAAGCAGCACAAGGGGTGGATATCTACTGGTCTCGTGAGGACAGAACCCCCAGCTCTACCTCCTAGTGGACAAAGCTGCATTTTCCTCCTCCTCTGAACCATTCCTGGGAGTGATGGTGGTGTGACTGCAGACTCATCGAGCCTCCCAACCTTGAGCTGATCACTTTTAATAAAGGCATTAAAAAGGAGAAAGAACTCCTGTCCTATTTACTTCAAGGATAAAAAGGGACTTCTGATCCACTGAATCTGTGCCACTCCACCTGCTCCACCTGGTATATCGGGGCCATCGCTGCTCAAGGAGCCCCAGTGCTGGCGCTGCAGCATCATTGATGGGATTGCCCTTGCTTGGCCCGCAGACACCTTTGCTTTGGTCCTTTTTATTATAATAAATGCTGAAATCATTTGTAGTACCAGAAGTGTGGTCCCATTTTTAGCTTATGCACTGTATAGTTCATATTAATAGTAGTGTGATAAATATATTGTAGGCTGTAGCAAAATGTTAAAATAGAGACTAAAATACATTTATGTAACTAACTCAGAGAATGGTGTAAATCAATTATGCTGTTTCTTACATCTGTGGATGGCCTCTCCAAGTGATAAGATAACAGTGACAAAAAACAGAGCATAAGCATCCAGGAAAGATTTATTGACTCTGTGCTATCAGGGAGTGTTAAACAACAGGATGGAACTACAGGAAGAAGTAAAATATATGTCCTGCAGACAAGTCAGAGGTTAAAACCAAACAAGAGGTCCTGGAACATCAGAAACTCAAAGGAATGTTTAATAATGTATAAACTAATTGTGAGAAACAACTACTCCCTTTAAAAATTTTAAAAGGTTTTTTCAACCTTAGCAAAAATACAACAAAAGGTCTAAATAAGGAAAAACAGCGTGTCCTAGGTTACAATATTAAGATGTATTCTATTCCCATCCTCAAGAGCTGTTAAAACCAGGCAGGGCATTGTTTTTTCCTTATCTGCTGTTAATGGGCCTATCAATGCCTTTCCCCATGACTCAGAGATAACTCCCTCCAGGAGCCATTTCTGTTTAATGGACGGACCACATGACTCAGAGAATGATAACAGCCCATTGTAAAATGCTCCGCCCAGGGGGGAGAAGCTAAGCATCCCCACCCGGATATAATCTGGGATTTGGGACAGAAGAGTCAGTCTTTCCACTGGATTTCCAGAGGAACAGGCGGCTTTCCTACTGGATCTTCAGAGGAAGACTACACCCTTTCTACAGTATCACTGCTCCAACAGAACCACATCTGCCACACCAGGAGGACTGCAGCCACCAATCCAACTGGGCTGCTGCCAACACCCTGACCAACAGGATGTCAGGTTGTATTCTGTAAGACCGTGGCTCAGACGGGCTGTTTGGGTCCACTCCAGCTAGCTATTGACTCTAGCCCACGCAATCTTACATAGACAAAAGCAAAAGACAAGAAGCACTCTTCTCCACATGGGGACGAACATCCTCTGTTTATTGACTAGCTAGGAGACACCTGAGGCTCTTGTGATTTCCCAGGTGAGAAAGAGGGCATGGCCTCATGACAGGAGACTTTTATACCTGGGGGAATGGGGGGCAGAGGAGGAGGTCCACAGCCAATGGGATACCAGTGAGGAGTGTCAAGGGGAGGGGTAACCCAGGAAGAGACCACCGGGGGGGTACTGGGGTGGGTGAGGGAAAGACCATGTGATGGGGGGAAGAACAAACCATGTGATATAACATCAACTATTCAGTTCAATATAAGGACCACTCAGTGCAAAAACTCTAATCACCCAGTGCAAAACAACTAAATAAACTGTTTAGTGCAATACAACAGTATTCTGACTTTTCAGTGGTTTTTCTTTTGTATCATTGCATGCATTTTGGTTTTCTTTTCCCTTTTCCTAATAAATTGTATTTCTGACTTGGAGTGTCTCACTGGTTTTGCTTTCAAACCAGAAAACAGCACCGGAAGCCTCCTGTGGCTGCCTACCATGTGGCCGGCTTGTCTTCAAGATGGATGCTTTACCTTTTATAGCTCTAGCCTCTCCTAGAGCCTTGTCAATCAACTCCTTCCTTGCTGTCCAGTGGTAGAGGTCACTTTCTTACATTCTGATTGGAGGTCAGGTGCTGCCATAGTAACAAACCAACCTTCCCAAATCCCCAGATTACCAAAACCATCCCATGATAAGACATAGTGTGGGGGGAGCACATTACAGTAACATAACTATACATTTATAAAACTTCTTTTAACATACATATAATGTTCACCCCTTAATTGTGAGAGTTAACCATTCACTCATCTATAAGATAATTGTTAAGAAAATTAATCCACAAACACCAGAGGTTTATGTCCAAAAAGGAGACAGAGCAGTCCTTTCTGGCTTTATTCAAATAAAGGGAGATGCCATGGGGCATTCCCCTAGGATCTCTCCAGTTTTTGGAGGATGCAGCCTCCTTTTTATCCTAATTTCCCAGCCGCATTTCCCTTCTCTCTTTTCCCATTGGCTGAGGTACTTGAGAGGTACAGACTTCCCAATATGCTTGATACCAAAGATTTCCTCCTAATGTATAACCCTCTATTTTAATTTTTCATTCTTACGGAATTCAGGGGTTTTTCTTCCTCATTGTTTCTTTCATCTCTCAATGACTAATTTAGTTTATCAGCAAACCTAAAGTTTATTTGTAAAAGCAAATATCTTTTTCCATTTATCAATCATTGGAATCCTTTCCATTGTTTCTTTTATCTTCCAGAGCCAGTTTTATCTACCAGCAGACCCACAGCTTGTTTGTAAAGAAATCTGCTCTTCCTCTCATAATGAATATATATGTAACCCCAGCGATGTAACTGTGTATAGAGAACATGACTTTAAGCTACCAGTGTGCTCTTTGGCCAAAAGCGCCCCAGCACTGAATTATTCTTTTATCCTTTATTAAACTTTTAAAAATTCTAGAAAGTGAACTCTGTTTCTCACATAAAATCTGGTTTACATAAATTCTTCCTTTACCACAACTGTCCTATGCTACTGTGGTCCATCTTTTGCTGTTGAAACAACACCTTGAATTTCAGCTCAGTACTAATTGAAGGTAATTTCTCAGTACTAAAAACAAGACAGTATTTTCGTGGGTTGTGTGCCATCAACGTAGAAACCTAATGTTAGGATTTTTTTCCCCCACACAGGGAATTTTCTCCCATCTGTTGCCTAAGAGATAATAATGACCAGCACTTAAGAGAGACAAAAGAAGTGCCCAAGGGGGGGGGGGGGGAAGGCATGCAACAGGCTGCAGACTTAGCTGGGGGCGTTTCTCTTGGGAAGGACAAAGATAGCTGGAGACTTTTTGCTGGGGGGTCAGGGGGCTGGGCTTGGCTCTTCTCTCACTCTCGGGTTCAGAGGGGAACAGTGGAGCTGCTGCTACCATGGGGGAATTTGCTGCCACTGTGGAGCCCATTACTGCTTTCTTCCTTAATGTAGGTGAGCCTCTGCTCCTAAGAGCAGCCATTGAACTGGGACCTTAGTAATACCTGATCTGAGTGGAAAGGACCATCACCATCTTCTTGGGTGCCGCCAGGGAAAACCCAGGACCCAAAACTCTTCCACGAGGCCATGTCTCCTTGGTGTGTGTGGCCGCTGCTATGGAGAAGCCCAGCTGCTGCTGCCCAGCCTGCTGCTTTCTGCAGCTGCCTTGGTGCTACACCCTAACTCAACACGCTGCGTCCATCCAACACTTGCAGCTCCTGCTAAAGCTGAAGTTTTCTGCTACATTTTCTTTGTCACCCTGGGCACACACCTCTCTGCTGTTCCAGGCAGTGCTCTGAGATTCCTGCTGAAGCCCATTTCTCCATCTGGAGGGGCACTGGGTTTGTAAATAAAGGCCCTTTTCTCTCTGCCCTGCCAGCTGAGGGGCCATCACCATGCGGAGAAGGGGCTGAGCTCACGTCACAGCGCCCCCTGCAGCAGCGGGGGAATCATCACACCTGCCCTGCATGGCCAGGAGCCACCAGCGCCCCTGCTGGCTCTGACCAGAACTGCACTAAAGGGGAAGGTGCCTGCAGCTGAGACAAGGCTGTGGTTGGGTTTCTGTATTTTTGTTTGCTGTTACTGACATTGTTGATATTTGTTTGCCTTGTAAAATGTATATATAGATCTACTAGTAAAGAGCCGTTATTCCTTTTTTCATGTCTTTTCCCGAAAGCCCCATAATTTCAGAGTTATAATAATTTGGAGGGAAGGCAGTCACATTTTCTATTCCAAGGGAAGTTCCCACCTTCCTTGGCAGACACCTGTCTTTCAAACCAAGATGACACTGTTGAGTTGGGGACGGAAAGAAGACTCCAGTCTTCAGGTGGATCAGAAGGCAAAAGCATTTAATGAAAGTAGTGGGTCTTTTTATAAAGTGACTCGCTAAGATGATACTTGATTGGTCTCAAAGTAGAAACATCTCACACTATTGGTGAACTATGAATAGCACACTCTGGAGAACCATATCTATAAACTATGGTTACAGAAAGAGAGATAATAATTGTTTTAATTTTTTCCTCTATGATTTCCAGGCTCAGACTGCGAGAAGTTATCTCTGTTCTTTCCTCAACTGAACTGAGAATATCCACACCAAGACACCTAAAAATACTTATTCTTTCACAAAGCAAAGCTCCACCTGTCTAAGGGAAAAAAACCCCAGTAGTTAATTGGAGATCATATGGTTATTACAAAAGAATCCTGATTTCCCTTGCATAGTCTCAGTGTTTCTATCCATTCCTCACTCCTTGTGCCTTTCCTTTACCTCCTTGGAAAGGTGAGCTCTTCAGCAAAGCGCCCTTGCAGCCATAACACAATTGCATACGTGTAGCACAATCAGTTTTTATTTTGCTTTTAGTGCTAAGCAAATAACAACTTGAATCCTCAATAAACTCATATGCTAGATGCAATAAAACCCCAAAATGGTAGAATAAGCAAATATTTTGCTTGCCAACTTTGATCTGGAAGTGGTATTTTAATTCTTTCTCACGCATGGCAGCATCTAGCATTCCTGCCATTTCTTGACTGATCTCTAGACTTGAAGTTATTTATGAATTTATAAATATAGGAATGTATATTTTAATGTACAATTTAAGTTAAGGTAATCACTGTCTTTCAGCGGGAGCTTTAACAACGTCACTGGACCTGAACCAGGATTCTTTTGTAGAAAGGAGGATGCACTTCAGCTGATATCCCCTCCCCTCAGGGATGCCTGCTAGACCTGTTGGGATTACAGTCAGAAGACTGGGTAATGCCATGAGCTCATCAGTCTCTGTGGTTCAACAGGCTTTAGTTTGTGTCACGTCCACTGTTTCAGTTTCTTATGTATGTGGACAAAATTCAAGAAAACTTTATAAATGTTTTTACATGCTCTCGAGATTACAGGAGATTAGAAGTGTAATATGGAATTAGTGAATAAGTCTTACCTCTCTCTTTGTCTGCCTTGCTTCTCTGTCTGTTCACCTGTACATTTTTATTCATAATATGTTAAATGCAATCTTGCATTTTATAAAGCACACTCTTGTGTTTGTTGTGAATAACAGTACAACTCTTGGTCTATAAAGTTTCCCATACAAGATAGAGTAAATCAAAGCCCGTACATGGGTGACATATTGCGTTTTAAATTTTTGAGCAGGAGTTTCTTCACATTTGTTTCTTGTGCTCAGTGCCTTTGATGCGCTTGGCTGGGTCTGCACTGTGTGGAAACATTTGAAAATCTGGTTGTTACATTTGTTGCAGAAGTTCGACAATTATTGAAAAACGTATTTTAGTTAATAGATAGATGTCTAGATTAGTGAAACAATATGATAGTTAGCATGAGTAGCAGTAGTTATGCTAAGGCCGCAGTAGGCCCGGTAAACTTTAAGTGAACTTTAGTGCATGGTAGATCCAGAGAATGTATTATCTAGAGAATGTACCAAATCTTATCTATGGAATGTACCTTCTGGCTAAGTAACAAATGTCATGATGTACCTAATAAATCTCTGTATACCTCTAAAGATGCTTAGCGATGCACATAGATCAGATGAAGCAATCATGTTAAGTAAAGTATATAAACCCTGCAGATTCTGTCGCGAATTTGGGGCTCTGACTTTGGACGAAAGTCTTCAGGCTCCCAGGGCCCTCAATAAAGCACCGCATAAAGCAACTCCGGTTGTTTTGTGTTTTCTTCGGATCAGGCAACACATTCAGATGCCTCACAATCTACTGGTGCTCCATCGCATAACTAATTACACCTCAGCCTCAATTATTGTAGGACCCTTCCAAGTGAGCTACACCTATTTCATTCAGTATTATTCTATTCCGTTCCATTCCATTCCTTCCCTTTCAATTCTCCTTTTTTAAGAGACAAATAGGTTTTTGCTGTAAAAGTAGCTGTCTAAAAGCTATGCTCTAAATCTATCAGTATGCAGTCAGCTATAATGATGTAACATAGAACAAAACAGTCATGAAACTTAAAATTCCTAATTACCACTGAGATGTGATATTCCCATTGCAATTAGGCTTTCTGGATAGGGTTAAAGTTCTTTCCCTTTGTGCAATATGAAGCTTTTAGGGTGATTATTAGTCACAACCTTGGAATTACACTCTGAGAGCTCTAAGCCAAATGAAGGTGTGGGGAGCCTTTTCTCAAATTTCCCTCAAATAGGGGAGCCTATTTCTTTCTCCTGCCAGGCTGTTCTCAGTACAGAGAAGAATGATTCCTGCTGTCTTCTTCCAACTCTACAGCCCAAACTCAGCTGAGCCCAGGATGTGGCAGACTCTGACTTTTGTGACACCTGCTGAGGATGCTGGAGGCTGCCGCCCGTAATTTGCTGGAGCTTCTGCCCATAATGTGGTGTGTGCTGCTGTTGCTTTGGGAAATCTACTGATTAAATTCGGTGGTCGTGCTGAATTTTTTTTGAAGACTTGAGATGGCCAATTTGGCCCTCTGGCTTTCAGTTCATCCCTGAACAGGTCCTTGTCTGCTTTCTCTGTAGTAACTACGGCTGCCTGATCTTGGAAGTACAAATGCCCCGGCTGTAACGGGTCTCTTAACGCGCCTCCCAGAGCCAGTGCGGATCCGAGAATGCGGCGCGACTCGGGCATGCGCTGGATCCGGCTCGGTGTCCCTGCGCGTGACGCCGCAGAGCGGGGCCTGGCGCGCGCCCATCGCGCCTTGCGTGGAGCCCCGGTGCGCGGCGCTTTGTCTGCCGCGGGACCCGGGACCGGCCGCGGGCGGGCTCGCTGCCGGCGCGGTGTGCTGCGCGGGCGGCTCGCCGTCACCGCTACCGCTCCTGTCTCCAGTGCCAGAGGCACTGCGGCGCCGGCCTGCTCTCAGCACCGGTAGACCGCAACCCCGATCAAGAAGCTCTGGGCGGTGCCGCCGCGCTCCGCCCCGACCGGTGTCCGCAGACCGTGACGCCGCGTGTGGGGCGGAGCGGGGTAGCGTCCGGTGGCGGAGGCGTCAGCTGGGCCCGAAGCAGAGGCGAGCGGCGCGGGGCCGGGAGCTGTCGGCCGGCAGGATGCTGGAGATCCAGCTAGACGATGGAGGCGTGGGGGGGTACCCGGGCGACGATTACTGCTCGGGGTCGGTGATGTCGGAGCGGGTCTCGGGCCTCGCCAACAGCATCTACCGCGAGTTCGAGCGACTGATCCACTGCTACGACGAGGAGGTGGTGAAGGAGCTGATGCCGCTGGTGGTGACGGTGCTGGAGAACCTGGACTCGGTGCTCACCGACAACCAGGAGCACGAGGTGGAACTGGAGCTGCTGCGGGAGGACAACGAGCAGCTGCTCACGCAGTACGAGCGGGAGAAGGCGCTGCGCAAGCAGGCCGAGGAGGTGAGTGCCGCCGCCCCGCGACTATTTTGGCCACGGCCGGGCGGGGGCCCCAGTGCAGGGAAGCGGGAGGGCCGAGGGGGTGGCGGGGGCCGCTCAGGGATGCAGCCTCGGCCACCTCTCACAGACCTTCGCTCCATCGCCACCACTGGCGGGTCCCTGCTGCCCGTGCCCCCGCGGTGTGCCCGGTTCGAGGGGAGGCGGTGTGGGGGCCGGGCGCCCCGGGGCAGCGACCGTCGGTACCTTCTAGAAGCGGAGTGCGGGGGCGGGCCCGGGTGAGGCGAGGCGCTTCCCCTCCCGCGGGGGCGCGGGGCTCCTGCCCCGGGGACTCCTCCGGCCCCGGCAGGCCCGGCCCGGCCCGGCTCCTCCGCCGCACCGCGGGGCCTGGGCCACTGCGGCTGAGCTGCCCCGTGATAGCGGGAGGGAAAAAAACCGAACCACAATAGCTGCAATCCTGTGGAATTCCTGAGGAATTAGGAATCCAGTTTGCAACGCCAACAGCATCCTGAGGGGTCAGCATAATTTGTGGTGTAAAAAATAGTTTTTAAAATGGGCAATTTGTGCAGTCATCCAGCATTCTCAACATCAGCTGTAAGCTGTTTCGTTGGAGCAAGGAATTGCCTTTAGAGTATAAGGTCTTATTTTTGAAACTTATTTGTATCAAAACTATACCTTGAGTTTTAATAAAATCATTCCCAAGTCAGCATCTGCTGTTTCCTGGAGTGTGGGATGCACTCTCGGGAGAGCGGGGGCAGGGTTGCCCAGCTGTGGGGTTGTTTGGAAGTGGCTCATGAGAAATCCAACCCCTCTGATGGAGAGGAAGAAGAATGGTCCGGTTACAGGGGCTCGGATGTAGACAAGACAGAAGGGAGGTGATCTGCACACTGTCATCTTGCTGCATCTGCGCCTGTCCCTGCTGAAATACAAAGCATCCTTTCAGCCTTGAAGGCTGGGAGCCGTAGGGATTGCTGTTCAGCCTCCTGGAGTGAGCTGGGATAGAGCTTTGGTGGAAAACAGTCCATCCTCACCACATCATCTCCTTTAAACTTCTTCAAAAGTGGGGTTTTTCTGTCTCTAAGACTAAGGAAGAGCAGATTTAAGATTCAGTTGCTTTCCTTGGAGTCAAGTTGTGATTTGATATGGGGTTATCAATAAAATAAAAGAAATGGTAGTAATGAAATAGTTGTTGAACTGCAAAATGGTGTAAAGCAGATGCGAGATTTTCATAGACATGTTTGTGTTGCTTAATAATCATGGGCAAGAAGCTTGGTAACTCAGTGGGGAGGACACTTGTGGTCCATTACTGGTACAGAAAGCAAGAGCCAGTCAGTTAGAAGTTTTAGTCCCAAGTTCTTATTATGTATTAATGGACTAATAAATGATCCTAAAGTTCTTTTGAATGCTTGTAGGGGTTGAAAAATTATTCTGAGTACATGATGTTTATTTATGTTGTGTAGAGACAGCATTTTGCAGCTTTTGAGAAATAATTTTTAAAGTGCACTATTTATGGGAAGAAAATGGGACTGCCAATTGGGGTTGGAACAGTCCAGTTGGAATCATCTTGCATCTTTGGACTGGGGTGGATTTCTCTTCTGGGCTTACTAGATACAGGATGTGTTTTCTGGAAGCAAATGTACTGATGGCAGTTACATTCCCTGCAAGAATGTAGGCAGAATACCATTTGGCAGAATACCATTTGCCAATGATATTTTTAGAAAGTGAGATTTAAAAATTGCTGGTGATGATGATGATGAAGATACTCTGTCATCCTTACACACAGTAAGTGGGAGAAGTGTCTTCAAGGAGACTTGTTATCAAAAAGGAATAGATAATGTGTTTCTTATGGGAATAAATGAGCATTCTGCTCTACAAGCCCCTTATTATAAGGCCATGCTTATTACACAGATCCTGTTTCCCTCAGTATATAACAAAATCCATTATTTATCCGTGCCTCTTTCCCGTGCACTGCTTACGCTGCAGTAAATAGCATCGTATGGGGCTGAAAGTCTGTATATGACAAAGAATTCTGCTGGCTACCAGGTAATTGTACACAATCAAAAACCAGAAAACTGTTTGCTTCCCAGAACATGCATTGCTGCTCTGAAACAGTGCCATAGTGACCAGGGACTGTCCACCCCGCCTCCCGAATCAGTTTCCTGGGTTGTGCCTCAAGTCTTGGGTGAGATCTTCTCTTCTAACTGAGAAGATCCTCCCCTGGAAACCGGATTTGACCTCAGTTTTGATTCCTCTCTGTGTATGAGTGCCAATTAGTACAATTTAAATTGACACTGAGAGGTTGGAGATGAAGAATGGATCTGTTCTCTTGCAATATCCTGTCAAAAAACCTGAGTTATAGTTACTTTGTATTAATTTATTAAATTCAAAGTAATTGAAACCACAGGGAGACATTGTTCTGGCATTAAAATGTGCATTGTATTGGCTGATTACCACTGTGCAGAGCCATCACACCTTGCTGTTCATCTTTATGCAGCAGTTGAGCATGAACAGACTGTACAAGTATGGTTTGTTAAATTAGGATTAATCACAGAATCATAGAAATGTGGAATAGTTTGAGCTGGAAAGGACCTTAAAGATCATCTAGTTCCCACACCTCTGCCATGGGCAGAAAAACAGCTTCCTTTTCATTAAGGCCATAAAGGAATGTTTCCTTTTCAAAATTACTGTCTTAAAACAATTCTTTATATTGTCTTTTAAATCAATCTTTGCCAAAAGCAAATTAATGCTTTACTTTCTAAATTCTTAGGTTGTAGAGACTCCATGTTTTTCACTTGTCCTAAAATAGGGCAGCAGAAACATCTGGGCAAGTGGATTTAGAATAGGAGTTTGTTGGCATGAGGCAGTGCTGTCAGTTGCTGTCGTTACGGAGCTTAGTACAGAATTTTGCAATTTTCTGTCACCTGCCAGCTACTGAAGATATGGGATTGCACCAGATTTCTGGTGGTTTTGTTTTCTTCCATCTGTTTCATACGAACATAGAATACATATGTGTAAACGTAGGGTCATTATTGCTTGTGCGGTGTGGTGGTCTGTGGAATCACAGACTCCTCTAGTGTGTTGTTGATCTCCTGAGATTGAGTCCCACACCCCGGCTCATTCAGGGGCAGCTGGAGCAGGTTGTCCAGGACCTGATTGAGTTTGAACATCTCCATGGATGGAGACTCTGTAGCCTTTCTGGGCTACCTGTCCCAGTGTTTGACCCCTCACAGGAAAAATGTATGTCCTTGTGTTCAGATGAAATTCTGTATGGTTTCCCTTGTGCTCATTGCCTCCTATCCAGAGGAGAGTTTGGCCTCCTCATCCTTGCTTCCTCCCAGCAGGTACTTGAGCATACTGGCCAGGTCTCCCAGAGCCTTCTTAAGCAGCCCAGCCCTCTCGGCTTGTCGTCCTGTGCAAGATACTCAGTCCCTCTATCACCTTTGTGGCCCTGGTATTAGCACTGGTGCACAGGACATTACTTATTTTTACTGGCTAAGTATTTGGTTTAGCTTGATCTCTTAAGGAAATAAAGCTGTTGTGATTGCTCTCTTAGGAGCTGCCCCAAATAACTTAGGAAGACTTGTGGGTGCTTTCAGACATATTTGTTAAATAAAAAGGTTACTTGAATTTTTTGGGGCGTCTTTTTGGTGAATAGTGAAAGAGAAAGATTAAATGAAGATCCTGCATGTTGAAGGGATGGACAGAGTTGCCAGCGTGCAAGTGATTGGTGGTAGCAGGACAGTTGGCATGTGGGTCTGGAGCAGGTAGGTCCAGCGTGCACACAGTGTTCCTTTCTGGGGTCTGCTCAGGAAGCATGTAGGTGTAGAGCTGGGATGAGGAAAGGGCTAGGGACATCTGCAGAAATCCCCAGGGAAAGTAGGCCTTATTTGGGTCCACTCTTAATGAGACATTTTAATTTATGCAAGCTGCTTTCCTAATGTTCTGTATTTTTTCCCTCTTGAAGACAAGCATCACTGTGTACCCTAAATGCTGGTTTCTGCAGTGATTGTTCATCACACTGGGCACTGCTGCCAAGTTGAATGTGCACGTGTGCATGCACATAAAAGCTTTATAGGAATGTTTGGGGTATATTAGCATGGCTTCTTGGAGTTAGGAAAGTCCGATGGGTCTCTGCCATGTGGGAGGTACTTTCAGACCTCTTGTTACATGAAAATTGCTTCTAAGGAAATTTACATCCCAAGGGAATAGTGATGGCTGTCCACAGAACACAAAGTGCCTTAGTAGCAAAGTAAGAATGTTGTTTGATTTGCAGCATAAGTTCATGTTCATTAGAATGTTTAAAATGGTGATCATTGAAGATGACTCGGTGCTGATCAGGAGGTATGACCCCTCCTGAAGGCTTTTTGTAGCTGGTGTTCTGTGCTTTGGCAGCCCAGAACCCGGGAGCAACTTCCATTGGAATGTTGCTGGGAAAACCTGTCTCAGTACTGGTGGCTGTTCCCATACACTGATTGCTGGGGTGGTTGGTGTGTTTCCAGGCTGCAGGTGTTGGAGGGCAGGTGCTGCCGCCATGTCAGTGTCATGGGCCTCTGTTGGGCTCTTGGAGAAAGGAGTCTGCATGTAAATGTGTGGCAGAGCCTGCAGTTCTCATGGACTTGTGTTGATGTTGGACTTGGCCGGGAGATAGGCGGTGCTGCCTCGAGCTGCCTGGGGTGCAGCAGCACAGTAAGCCCTTGGAGCACTGTTGTCCTGCCTCCTGTGACATTCCCGATAGGTCTTCAGCATTGTTGTCTTGTGGGCTTTTCTATGGGTCTTTTGACAGAATCACAGAATGGCTGAGGTTGGAAGGAGCCTTTGAGCTCATTTGCTCTAACCCATTGCTCAAGGAGAGTCACCCAGAGCAGGCTGCCCATGAGTGTGTCCAAGCAGTGTTTGAGTATCTCCAGGATGGTGGGAGACTACAAGACCTCCTTGGGCAACCTGTCCAGTGCTCATAGGGAAAACTAGTTTTCCAATGTTTAAAGCGAACTTCCTGTGCTCCAGTTTGTGCCCATTTCTTCTTGTTCTGTCACTGGGCACCACTGGAGAGAGACTGGCTCCTTCATCTCTGCACTTCCCCTTCAGGTATTAATATACATTGATGAAACTCCCCCTACCCCCAAGCCTGCTCTTGCCAGCTACTCCAGTCCTTTTATCCTTGTGGGCCTTCACAGTGCTCTCTTTAGTCTGTCCCTGTCTCCCTTGTGCTGGAGAGTCCATCCCTGGCCACAGGACTCTTGACCTGCTGGCCATAGCCCAGGACACTATTTGCCTCAAGGTCACATCACTGGCTCATGTTTAACTTGGCGTCCACTAGCAACCCCAGTTTTCTGCCAAGCTGGGTGGACCCAGAAGGTGCCTGTGTTTCCCCAGGGGCAGGATGTGAACTGTGAAAGCCCTTTGCTGGCATTGCAAAGTGTAGGACTTTTGCTTGAAAGGCACCTTGTTGTGAAAGGCACCTTGTTGTGAAAGGCACAACACTTTTGTTGTGAAAGGCACCTTGTCATCCTTTCCCACAAGAAGCAGTCATGTCTCTGTGGCCATCACTCGTCATTATAGCTTACTGTCTGCATTGTTATCTACCTAATAAGCACATTCAATTACCAGTAAGTAATTTTTATGTAATAAGAAGGCTCTGGTGTCTTGTTTGAAGATCAGTGGCGGTATTTTGGAAGAGCTGGTCCTTTGTGAGGGGCGCTGTGGCTGCCACATGTACCTGAAGAACTTTCCAACTGGGTGGCAGTATAGTGAGCTTGCTGGCTTCTGTCTGCATCTCAAACAGCACAAGAGCTTGTAAAAATTCCCCCCTTTGTTAAGGGATACATTAAATACTGTCCCGCCTCATACCCTCCTTCTCTTTCGGAAGGTGGGGAGGAAGGATGACAAAAGTCATAGTTGTGGGCTTCCACCCCTGGTGCTCACTAGAAGTCCTTCTTTTTGTCTTGCCTTATATCTCCTTTCTCTGTGGAATGACTTGCAGCCTGGGAAGACATTTTGTTTCCCCACACAGAAAACAGATCTTACAAATAGCTGATTAATGGGAATTTCTGCAGCCTGATGGTGACCTCGTACCATCCATGGAGGAAAGCTTTGTGGAATATGGGAGACCAGATACTTTTATCTGGATCCTTTGCACTCTAGGCTGCTGAAAATAACTGACAAGCATGAAGTGCAGGTTCACTTGGTACCAGATCTGTCTCCATATCCTCTAGGCCCTTTTGGTCCATTCCTGGAGCCTGCAGGTACTGTCAGATTTCACCCACGGAACAAGTCTGTGGTTATTAGAGGGTTATTCCAATTTACCTTGAATTCTTTTCTGCAGTTGTCTTGATTTACAAAAGCCGTTGGTCCTGGAGAAACCAGATTCTTTATTTTCATCAGAACTACTGAGATACTTGTAAAGATAATTTTCTGCTGAGCAGGCAGATGTTCGCTTATATATTTATGTTACTTTTTTCCAAAATACATCCATTTTGTTGTTCAGAAGTAGAAAGAAACACAAGTGAAAGTATCTGTGATGATCCCATTGTGTCTTCTGGATGAGGCAAAGCTCACATTTTGGGGCTGTTAACCATTGTGTCTCAGTTTTCTCTTATGCCTTTTTTTCAGTGATTTCATTTGACCATGATTCAGAATTGATCATGGTCAAATGATCAATTGACAATACAATTACACAATATTGTAGATTCTGAATAAAAAACTCAGCAACTGAAGATAGTAAAATTAAAGTAACCAACAACATAAAATTGTTTCTGGAGATACCTTTATATCTAAGCAGGTTAGTTTTTTTAGATGAAGATTCTAATATTCTCTCTGAACTGGTAAAAGAAACTCACTGGCCATCCTTACAGCCTCATCAGGATGTCTTCATGCTGAATTATCTCTTCCAGGCTGAATTTTCTCACCTTTGTAAACATGTCGTCTGACAACATCTGCAATAGAAATTGCTTAATAATAAAGAAAAATAACTTTGTGTTTCAAGTATTTTTTTAAATTGCCATACAAATAAATATGCGTTAGGTAGTCATGGATATGTATTAGAGAGGCTTGTTATGTAAATTTTACTGTATAAAAGATGTAACTGTTTTACCCCAGAGTGTGCTTGATTTGTGGAAGCCTACACCTTGCAATCTGCACAGAATAAATGTCTCGTTTCTAAATTAGACTTTGTGTCTTTGTTTAGAGAGCTCCTAAAATTGACAACGGCTCACTGCATTGGCCTACCCCATCAGCACATGCCCCAGGTGAAAAGTTGGCAATGTTAGGATGCTGAGCATGCCTTGCCTTATGAAACCTGTAGCAATAAAACTGAATAGGATTGTAAGCTAAAAAATTACCATCCCATCATGTGTCTTCTGATGCAGGACTAGGTTTGATGTTGATACAAATAACTGTAAGGAAATAATTCCTTCCTTCCCCTGAAGGTGGACTGGGGGGCATTTGTTGAGGGATGCCTTTTCTCTTCTCAAAGTGAGGATAGAGAGCTGCCTCTACCAGCAGCAGGAGTGTTGCTTGCCATTCTGGATCAGGTTCTGCCTCCCTCGCTCCTGCCCACAGGACACCAGGGCAGGGACCACTCTTTTCCCTTTCCTGGTATCATGGTAGTGTTGTGGCGGTCTGCCCTTTTCTCTCTGTCTTATCCTTTGTGTGTGGCTCTACAGGAGAAGGGCGGTGCAGGCATGGTTGGCTGTGGAGTGGGGTGACAGCACAGGTGGAACCAGGTGGAACCCTGGCTAGCAGCAGGGGGGCATGCTGAAGGATGTAGAATGTGCTGTGCTCTTCTGGAGACCTCAGCTCATCAACCAGTGCTGGCTTTGAGCTGTAGAGTGAGGTGTGTCCCGCTGCTGGCTTCTCCCCAGCTGGTCTGATAGAGGGTACCCAGTGCAGACTGAGAGCTGAAGTAGAAATGCTTTGGGGTTATGTTCCAAGAGATGCAGAGGCAGCTTGTCCTTCCCTTGCCTTTTTTGATCTTCTCCCCATCAAAAGTTTGTGTGTAGAATAAATTTTTTTGGTGAAAACTATACATGTTTCTACCTTATTAGAGGTGATGTTATAGGACATCAGCTGTTGGAAAGCCACTTGCTATAAACACATGATTAGTTATTACAATTTTTTCCAACAAATTGTATGAATTCTACACTGATGGGGTGAAATGCATTTAGAGACTCTTCTGTTTATTAGTTTTTTTAATTTAAAGGAGTGTAACAGACAGTTTGTGATTCTGTTTTCCAATAGAGACTGGCCATATGATGCATATTTCTAAATGACTTCTCCAAGAGGAATCAGGCTTTTCACATGTTATGCCAATCAGTCCTTGCCATTTGGTAACCTTTATTCTTGCTAATCTTGGACTGAAAAAATCTGTATCCATACACAGATCCTTCTTACAAATCCTCACTCAAGCTCATGGCAATTACTAATATTCCTAAATATCAGTGTGTTACTAAAAAAAAACCTTGAAAGTAAAATAGTGAGCAAGCACTGTGAGCTGTGATTTATTTAAAAAGCAGTTCAGGGTAATCTGAATATCAGTGGATAATGATGATAAGAGGTAAATGGCCAGGTTTCTCCTCAACAGGGTTAACTGTATAAGTCAAATTGTGATCCCCAAGTGAGGTTTTATGAGAAACCTTTTTCCCTCTGGTGCAATGGAGCAGCTGCTGCCTGGTCCCTTTCTGTTCACGGCTCTGCAGATTGATTTGTCTGTGTTACTTTTGGGATATCCCCAGGTATATGTAGGCAGAAGTTACTTCTGGAGTTTCAGGAAGCAACTGTAAGAGAAAAGCCAAGAAGTCTGGGAGGATTTGGCTTTACTGCCATTGCAGATGGATTTAAATCATAGAATCACAGACTGGTTTGTGTTGGAATGGACCTTCAAGCTCATTTTGTTCCACCCCCTGCTATGGGCAGGGACACCTCCCCCTAGACCAGGTTGATCCAAGCCCCATACAAACCCTGGCCTTGGACACTTCCAGGGATGGGGCAGCCACAGCTTCTCTGGGCAACCTGTGCCAGGGCCTCTCTACCCTCACAGGGAATAATTAATTGTAATGTCTAATCTCCTTTAGTTTAAAGCCATCCCCCCTTATATCATCAAGTCTGGAGAGGGATTGCAGTAACTGAAGTTTCAAGAAAAATCCCCAGTCAGTCTTCATTTACTTGAAAATTATACAATCTTCCATCTAGCAAAGGCATCTTGGCCACCTTCATTCTTTTTCTTGTCCTCTGGGGAGGATGAAGATGGCCCACATCCCCATCATTGTTGGTTGTCTTAGTGCCTCTGACAAGCTGTAGCAGGCTGGATCCTTTCAGGCCTTTGAGGAGGAAGCAAGTGGTGTCCCAGATGAGAGAAGCTGTATCTTGCCTGGCAGGACAGATGGCTTTAGTTCAGGATTCAGTGGGAAGCACTGAACCTTTTGCTCCTGAGTTGGATTGTGACGTGGCCTCCTCTGTTCATGATCACCTGCTGGTGTCTATCTTCTGTCCCAGTGTCCTGCTTAGAAGGAACTTGCTCAAAGCAGGACAAGATGCTCAACTGAGTCTGATAAAAACAGTTTCAGGCTCTTACTTATCTTTCCTCTTCTGCCTGGATCTTGGCCATCCCACTTGGTGCTATGAAGGTGACTTGCTACTAAGTTCCAGAGCAGACCTTCTTGTCCCCCTGAAGACAGGAAGCATCAACAGAGTTGCCTGCCCATTCACCTGCAAAGTTTTGTGGAAAGGTATTCCCACTGGACATGTGCCAAGTTTCTCCCAAAACATAATTGTACATAATAATTGTAAATACCAATTGAAAACAGGAAAATTTACTGATGTATTAATGGTTGGGTATTTTCAAGGTGTATGGCCCAAAAGCACATTAGCTTTTTGCCCTTTTTGGGTTTAAGATTCTGTGCTTCTAAAAGGACTGAAAGACCTCACTGGCAATACATTTACAAACAGCACATATGGGAGAAATGTACAGTGTGACGTACCACACATCTTGAAGAATGTGGGTGTGGAGAAGTACCTTCCCTTCCCCACAATGAAGAGAGGTGTCATATCAGTATATTTTATAATTTTCTTTCACCAGTCAATGGTAGCTTTGGAAGAGAGCTCAAATACATGTTTTGTTTGAGCTAAGTCAGTAATTTCTATTTATTAGCAAAACTGGAGAATTCCACCATGGAGGGGAGAACAGTGTCTCGGCAAGGACATCACAAAATCATTTAGGTTAGAAAAGACCTTCAAGATCAAGTCCAACCTTTGACCCATTGCCACCTTTTCAACCAGACCAGAGCACTGAATGCCATGTCCCGTCATTTCTTGAACACCTCAAGGGACAGTGACTCCACAATCTCCATGGGCTGCCCTGCTGCTCCTGGACTGGAGTTGGGGTTGTGCATCAGGTGATGTCTGTCAGCTTCCCCTCCCCTCCCCTCCCCTCCCCTCCCCTCCCCTCCCTCCCCTCCCCTCCCCCCCCTCCCCTCCCTCCCCCCCCTCCCCTCCCCTCCCCTCCCTCCCCTCCCCTCCCCTCCCTCCCCTCCCCTCCCCTCCCCTCCCCTCCCCTCCCCTCCCCCCCCCTCCCCTCCTCTCCCCTCCCCTCCGCTCCCCTCCCCTCCCCTCCCCTCCCCTCCCCTGGCAATGGTAGGTTGCTTCCCCATTCCGGGGCCCTGCCATCCCACCAACCTGCTCCCCTTCAGCTGAAGTGCACATGGCGCCTCCACTTCTCACTTGCACGTGGTCTTTGATCTTCTGCTCACTTTGTTACAAACTTTTAAACTTGTAAACTGAGGATGTAACACCTCTTGGGATAGTTTTGTGGTTTACCAGAGTTTTTCATCACAGCCACTTTTGTATCAGTGCTAAATTCAACTGCAGCATCTTTGTAAGTTCCACTTATTTGAACCACTGCCCACACTTCAGTAGCCCCACCTTTGTCCCGCCTCCATGGTTGTGTGCCTTGTCATCCCTTCAGCTGAGTGTTTTTTGTGGTTCAGTCAAAATTCTTGAGGTCAATCAAAATCACCACAGTATTTGCACCACAATTCCAGATAACAGAAATACCTACAAATATATTTTTTCCCTCACAAAGGAAGACAAGTTAACACTACCAGCTTGTATAATTTTAATTTTTTTCCTTTTTATATTGTTAAGTCCATTAATATTTGTTTCACTCTATTGTTATCTATTCTCTCTCTCTGCTCAACATTTAAAACCAGTGTACCAGTGTCTTTTATCTCCTTGAGTGGAGGTGTATAATAAGCTATGCAGGAGGCAACTGTGACTTCAATAATGCAATGTCATACATGGAAAAAGAAATTTGGAATAAATTAAAAACAGGCAGGCCAAAGTCTGGGCAGTGATTGTTGGATGCTTTACACTTGCTGCACTTGGGGTATGATGAACTCTATGATTTGGAAGAAGATTCACGTCTATGCTCCTGAAATAAGGAAATTCATCTAAACTAGTATTTACCAGGGAATTTTATTGGGAATGCCTCTGTCCAAGTGTCCAGCTTTCATACAGCAGTCTGCTGTGTGAAGAAGCAATGTGTGAAGCAGGAGATCACGTGTGTTACGAGGTGGTGGATTTTTATACACACATATTAAGGTGATATTAGCATTAAAAATGTGTGTAGCTGTAGTAGGTATAGACACATCACTGGACACTGTCTTGGTTTAAGTTGAATTACTTTAGACTTGAGCCCTAGGGCCTTCTTACTGCATAGTCATTTTTGCCCCAGTTTTGTAGCTGTTTTGCTACCAGCATTCTCAAAAACACCCGCTCTTCCTTAAAACTCAGGGCAGCAGCACTGGAAGGGACTTCCTGAGTCAGCATGTCCAGTCGCTGAGTATTGCAGGAACTTGAGTCACATAATCAGTTTCATAAATATATATCAAGCTTGGTTAAACCTCCTGCCTCTATTTTTCTCTTCCTCAAAATTGCAGTGGAATTATATTTGGGGTTTTAATTCATGGTCTGGTTTTCCTGGTTTGTTATTGTGCTATCATTGTCTTTTACTATTAGTGAGTTTTTGCTCTATCAAGTATTTATTTCTTTATTTTTTAAGGGAAACTGGTCCTGTCCTATCTGGTCTCTGCAGGGACTGGAGCCAAACTCTGTTCCCTTGCCACAGAAGGCAGGTTTGCTGGCCTATGGCATGTGTCACCTGGTCAGCCTAATCTTGTTTCATAGATTCCTTCATATTTTCCTTGAGTGACCTGTAGCCACATCTGGTGCTTGGGCTGATCCTCTCTGAGAGGCAGAAGAATAACATGTGATTTTCCAGGGAAAACTTACCTGTGCCTTACAGCATGTGAATGCTCTCTGTGAGTGTCCCATGGCCTTTTTCAAAGTGTTAGTAATAAAGTTTATATGAGGGCTTTCACCCTCATTAGTAAGTCTGATGTGGCCTATATAATGTGGAGTGGCTGAGACAGTAGCATGTCCATCTCCTCTCTGGCCTCCTTGGCTGCAGTTGCACCTGGCCCACAGCATGTCACTGTGAGGCCAATTAGCTGATGGTTCCATTATCAGCTCCTTCCTCTCCGCCCTTCTCACAGCACAACTGGTGGTTCTCATGTCCATGTCCGTGCCCATGCACTCAAGTGCTGTTCAGCCCTGCACTGCTCTGGTCTCCAGTATAATTCAGTTTTTCCCTCCAATAGTTTGTTCTCTTTAGTGCTGGTGACACCTTCTGGTCTAGTGTCATCTTCAGGACTTCACAGTCATACCTTCTTTCTTGTTGTCCATCCTGGTGGAAATAAGGTCAAGGCTGTTCTCAAGGCCAGCTGCTCTGCCAGAAGCCCATCTCTTCTGTGTGCACCCCTTTCTTCTTATGCATCTTCTGTCCCAATTAACCTTGTCATTAGTCCCACCTGGAAAAGAGAGCAGCTGGATGGGTGAACACTGTCTGAGGCAGAGCCTGGAGCAGGGTCCAAGATGTGGGAGGGTCCCTCTGTATCTTCTGGCTGTGCTGGAAGACCAGGCTTACTTCATGGAGAGCATCATAAACGAAAAGCAATTCTCCTTTGGAAAAAGGCTCAGGTGCCTTTCAGCAGGAAAATGGGAGATGGTAATCTTTGCATACATCAACAAAAAAGATATTTATTTCACAGAAGACACTCAAAGTCCCATCTATGGTTATTAAATATCTTCTAGGTAAAAGATGTCATTTTGACTTCTTGAAGTTAGCATCAGGAACAGAAATCTTTTACCTCCAAGCTCTGCAGATATAAAGGTAATGTTATTTCACTATGCTTCCATGGAGATTAGAATGTTCTGTCAGGAGTGCATTTGTCTATGAGGATAGCAAAGATTCCAACACAGGGCATAGCTCAGAGCATCTTTCCACTGATGGCAAATTGATTTTTGACTTTTTTGCTTTTATATTCATTTTTGCTTTTATATTCTTTACACATATATTTGTAGCTCCGTAGCCTATTAATGTAGGTATGTACTGTGTCCTTCTGGGCTAATAAATTCTAAAAGCTAGGTTAAAAATACAGTTAAATTGACATTATATTCTGTTCTCTTTTATGATGTTTTGTACATTTTGCTAATAATTGGCCATGTTTACAGTCAGCTTTATTTGCCGGCAGAGACCTTACCTGAGGAAGGCTGGTGATTATTTTTCCATATGAAATGCTTGTATGTGTGTCTCTTATGATGATCTTCATGTGATTCAGGATTATATACATCTTAATTACTCAGTATAAAAAGGTTATTGTAATAATGCATTTCTAATATAAAATTCCTCCAGGGCTGATATGTAATGTATGTTATACTGAGAATATGGTTTGAACTTCAGGCCAAGCTCTGCATTGAAAATGTAAGAGTTTTCACACTTGCTACAGCTGTGATGGCACAAATATACTCAAAATGAGGAAACCACAGTAAGCAGAACAGGGACACTGGACAACATACAGAGCAGAGCAAGGGACATCAGAGAACACAGCTGGAATTTGCTGAGTTTTGTGATAAATACAGGGTAAGATTTTGAACAAGTATGAAATTTGAGTTGGTAAATCAGTTGTGAATTTTAACAAGTGTGCTCTAATTGCAGGTTTAAATGATTAGTTTTTTGTGACAGAACTGCTGCTCTGTTCAGCTTGTGGCCTCTTTGTCAGTGCAGTGTGGGAGGGTGAGAGTTTGACCTTTTGGGCTGTGTCTTGTAACACTTACAGTGCAGATGGTGTCTTCTGTTTGCTGTAACCCTTCGGAGATGGAAAAGATATAGTCTGTTACCAGAATTTACACTTACCAATGGTGTGTTTTCTCATGGCATTGGGATCAGGTGTTCACTTTACAGGTACCATGACTACAAGCACTTGTAACAGAGTCTGCTGAAGGCAAGTGCTTCCAGGAGAAAAGGTGGCATTGCTTGGAGCATCCCCGGACCATGGGTCTGTCATGTCAAGGTACTGAGGAGCAAGATGAGTGATAATCAGGTGAAATGCAGGGAGCTCTTTTTTACTTGTAGATGACACTGCTTTCAAGGAGCCAAAACATTTCTAAAATTCATGTTAGGTACAGCATGATGGAAATGCAGGAATGTTTTTATCATGGGAGGGATGACTAATGACCATTTTTCTATTTTCTGAGGGTCCATTTCAGCTCTTGAGACCAGCAAGGGAGAGCAGCTTTAAATTTTTTTAATCTCTTTGTTTTCTCAAGAGAAACACTAAATATGTCTGTACTGCCTTTCTTCTGGGAATGTTCTCATGCAATAAAGTCAAGTTACTGTTAGTGTGAAGTAGACAACGAAATTTCTTAATCTTCTACTTCATCTTTGCTAAATAAATGCCTATAGGGATAAAAAGCTGAACATAGAATCACAGAATAGTTTGGATTGGAAGAGACCTTAAAGCCCATCTTGTCCTACTCCCTGCCATGGGCAGGGATACCTTCCACTAGCCCAGGTTGCTTCGAGTCTCACCCAGCCCGGCCTTGGACACTTCCAGGGATGGGTCAACCACAGCTTCTCTGGGCAACCTGAGCCAGGGCCTCCCCACCCTCACAGGGAACAATTTCTTCCTAATATCCTATTTAACTCTGCCCTCTGGCAGTGGAAAGCTGTCTGAGCATGCCTGTGGCCTCCTCTGGATTCTCTCCAGAAGCTCTGCATCCCTGTGATGAGGACCCCTGAACTGGAGGCAGCGCTGCAAATGGGGGGTCTCACCTGAGTGAAGTCAGGGGAAGAATACCTTCCCTCACCCTGTTTCCCATGCTAAAAGGAATCCACAGCTGCCTCAAGTGAGGGGTTTTCTCCCAACACAGCTTTCACCCACAGCCCTGCACGCTCACTTGGTTCTGGACTCCGAACACTCCCTTTGCTGGGCTCCCACTGCATATACTGTCAGCCACCACAGTTTAAGGCCACATAATGAGATTCCCGCATCTCTGTGCGTTTCTGTCTCTGTTTGGTTTCTCACTGATGTGATGGTTTCTGATGATATGTTACTATTCTTAGTCATTTTTTTCCTTTGCAAGAGACAAGAAAGCAGGAAGCCCAGCAATTCACAATGTAACACTGCTCTTCAGAGGCATAGTCATTGTTTAGTCTTGGGATGATTTTGTGCCAGTTATTTTCCCTCTAAAGAGTAGTCTGTGAGCCATTTTTGTTTGCCATAATCCTGGATTATTACAGATCAGTGATCCTACTTAAAATCTGGGGATAGACCCTAGCAGAAAAAAAATCCATGTGACATTTATATATATATGTGTGTGTGTGTGTTTGTGTGTGTGTGTGTGTGTGTGTGTGTGTGTGTGTGTGTGTGTGTGTGTATCAGTTCCACATTCCAGTTCTCTTAGATAACTGAGGGGATTAACTGTTTAATTGTTCATATTCAGAAATTATTATTTGAAATTAGGCATAGAGGCTCTGGAAAAAAAAGAGAATAAGCAATAAAATATTAATGCTTTGGTCAGCCTTGCTGTTCAGAGCTCCTGGGGCTGAGGGCTGTTTCTGCTTCCAGTGCACCCACTTCTTTGTCATGATGGGAGACAAAAAAAAGTACTTAATTTCTTTACCATCAGTGGAATTCTTGTGTCCTTTTTATTTCTCTTTTCTGAAGGTCTTTATTGCATCTCCATAAAGCTGGAGTTGGAAGCTGTGAATTCTTGAGTTAAGGGTATGAGCTGAGCTCTGTGCACCAAAGCCATCAGGGAAAAGCAGTGATAGCACTTGGCCATGGGAATGAGAAATCTTTGAAATCAAGGGCAGCTGCAGTAACAGTCTCAACCTGGTATGTCACACCACCACCAGATTTTTCTCTTGCCTCTTGGCAGCACTAAAGTGGAAGAATGCTTTCAACAAATTTGCAATGCAGTGTTAAAACTCAGTAGCTTGGGCATTGGAGTTACGGCAGAGTGCTTTGTAAAGAGTGAATTGGGTTATTTTAAGATATGTTTAAAAAGTCTGTGAGGCTATGCTGTTTGGTTGTTTCTTTATGATTTTTTGGTTCCCTACTTGGATTCAAACTGACAGAGAGCAAGGTTAGATTGGGTATTGGGAAGAAATTATTCCCTGTGAGGGTGGGGAGGCCCTGGCTCAGGTTGCCCAAAGAAGCTGTGGCCTCCCCATCCCTGAAAGTGTGCAAGGATGGGTTTGGATGAGGCTTGGAGCAACCTGGGCTAGTGGAAGATATCCCTGCCCATAGCAGGGTGCTGGGACAAGGTGGTCTTTAAGGTCCCCTCCAAACCAAACCAGTTGTGTGATTCTATGACCCTGCTAAATGTTTGTAATGAAAAAGCAGTATTTGTAGTGTCTGCTTTCAGAAGTCATTGGGATTGTACTGTTCTGAGGCCAGAATTGTGGATTTGATTCCTCTGAATATTCCTTGCCCTTAGGAAGGTTTGCTGGGTAGCGTGAGTTAGCATCCACAGAACTTTGGAATTTCATCTTTGGGCTTCAAACGTCTGTGCAGCATTTAGGGAGGATTGGCTAGGCATAGACTGAGATAAAAACACGAAAAGCAGGAGAGTAAATAATAAGCGTTCTTTTTCTGTTATAACTGGGTTTGATGCTTTTTGTAAATATTACAGACAGAAAATGTTTTGATGTGAAGGGGACTTACAAATTAGTGTTCCGTCTGCCTGGTTAGTTTTAAAAGGTTTATAGAGTTAGGGTAATATACTGGATCCTCTTCAAATTACTGAGAAATTCTCACAGCTTCTACAGCACCGGGATTGTATAGTCCCTCTGAAAGAAATGGAAAAAGTGAAATGCTGATGTGTTGTCTTAGATAACACGAGTTCTAGCAGCATCATAGCGCATGGATTTCATATTGTCAGATATTCATACCTTCTTGATGTTCCTCACAGGCAACTCCTCTACGTGCTGTTCCAGGTCCTTGCAGTAGTAATCTGATTCCCCTCACTCCTCTTTCCTTACTCTTATATATCACTAGTGCTTGTTGGTTACGGGTGTGGCCTGTCAAGATCAGGCCCACCTCCAATCTTCAGCAACTGGTCCAGCTGCAGCTCACTGGGGGATAAGATCACCCTCTACACTGATGGATATTTGTTTACTGAATTTTATTCACTCAGTAACATGTACATGCAGTATGACTGCCTCTGGGAGCCTGGTTAATCAAAAAATTTAAAAAAAAAATTAAAACCCTTTATGCAGTTTGTGTTCTCAGTTTCTCCTGCCCTGTAGTGAATTTTCAGCATCATGGGAAGGCAGAGTGGTGTAGAGAGCACTGGGGATTTCTTGTGTGCTGGGTGTACACTTGGTAGATTGATTTTGGGCTAGGAGAGATGCTGGAGCCAGTCTGGCTGCTCATCTGGGCCATCTGCAGCCGCATGCCTTGGGCTGTGAGTCACAGCTTGAGGGCTCTGCTGATTGTCTCTGGAGGCTCTCGTTCACAAGAGTAACTCATGTGAACGTCAAGTGCCTGTTTTCTCTGAACTTCTGGTCCAGCTTAGTTGTACTTGTGGGTGTGCTCACATCTCTGGCTAAAGTCAGTTAAATCTCTGCTGTTTCTAGTGGCTAGTGAGGTGTTTCCCTGGATGCTGTATGGAATGTCTGTTGTGGCTTACTGGGGAAAAATAAAGCCTGCCTGGATACCCCGGTAAGAGCTCACTGGTGCCATGAAGATTGAGCAGCAGTGACATCTGGACATTAGGAACATCTTCCTTGGGCAAAGCCCTGGCAGGAATTATTGTGGGTAAACCAGGACTCCTGAACAACTGACCGATATGGTCAAGCAGAAGCCATTTATTATTTACGTTACACACACCTTTATAGATTCTACAAAATACTAAGATCACACTTCTTGATTGGTGCCTTTGTCTTGTTCACTCGTTCTCTGCCTCCATTTCTCAGTGTCTGTGATTGATCACCATGCAGGTGTTCTACAGTCCTCTGTTATCTAGTTCTTGAGATCCTGGTATGCAGTCTCTCAGTTTCTTTGTTCTTATTTTAGCACAGTTTATGACTTAGTACTCTTGATGAATTCCACTGTGCGCTGAGAAAATTCTAATAGGAACAGTTACAGATGATAGGGCTGAACAACTTAAGGTCTAAGTTGTTCAGATACATTGCTACAAGGAATCCTCTCCCTTTCCTGCTGTGTTAGCTGCTCACTTCACTCTGGATTTGGGACTTTTGCTGCTGTTAGAACTTGTGATGAGAATGGAGAAGCTTAGGTGAAATGAATTCTGATGTCAGAGCAGGTACAAGGTGCTGCACAGCCAGGAACTGGGTCAAGGCCTTGGGCCCCTGCACACAAATGCCATCATTTGATCTCCTCAGCACCAGGATGGGCCATCCTGCAGTGCTTTTAGCCAAAATGCTGTTCTGCCCTACAAAAGCTTAAGGCAATATTAATTTTTAATATAGTTGTCTCCATGTCTCTTTTCCAGGTGCTTAATTGATTTCTAGTTTTATGTTTCTTTGATTACTTTTGGGTTTCAAAATAGACAAGTATGAGGAAAAAGAATGAGCCATATTTGTAGAAGAGTTAAAGTTAAGAGCGGGGAGGAGGGGGTGTTGCATGTTCCTGTGTGGAGAAATGGGAGCAAGGAAATTATGGAAGCTGAGCCACTACGATGTGATGGGGATTTAGCCCTTGGCTGTAATTAATTGTTCATCAGTAAAGCTTTAGCACAGAGTGCTTCCAGCAAAATCCTATGAGGTAGAGATTATACCAGGAAAACACTCTCTTGGAATAATTTCCATCAGCCTCTAGATGGAGCAAGTGGAACTGCTGCTTCTCAGCTCATTGTCAGTGTCTGTTAGGTCTTCTTTTCCTCTTTTATTCATTCTGAAATTATATTGTTGTTCTGAAAAAGCATTCAAAAATAAATCCACAAAAATAAATAAATTCACAAAGCAGGTTGTTTTATAAAGTTCTCAGAATCTATAAAAGAGGTTGCTGGGTGAGTGACTAAGGGATTTCAGTGTTTAACCGACATCTCAGGAAGAAACACATTTAAAAATCTAAACCCTTGAACAATCTTAAAATGTAATTAATAAGTAAATGTTTAGCCTCTTAGATTACTTCTTTATAACGGAAGAAAGGTGTTGGCATTGCTGCTGTTTCTAGAAAATTCTGTGCAAAACAGCCATAAGTGGGAAAAACCCCCAAGCCCTTATTACAGTAAATTTGGACAAGAAGAGAAATAAAGTTAAAAGTCCAGTTAGAGGTTAAAGGCACTGCAGAACACTGATGCAGGGAAGCAAGAAATGGCTGAAGTGTGTTTGATTGTTTCTATAAATACAAATATATAGGAATGCAAACTGAGTCACTGCTCCCAGGAATTAACTGAGCAGTTTTAAAAGTTTGCAAGAATCATAGATAACATGGCTTTCAGTCATCTGCAGAAAGAATCCAATTTATAATGATGGTTCCAGTGTCCCTGCTAATAATTCCAGTAAAAGCAGTAGGGAATGGGCAGAGGGTTTACTCTGAGAGTCCAGTAGTGCAAATTGGTTCATGTGCAAAATTTAACAAATAATCTTACTGAGCATTCAAGTGTGTTAGTTTCCCTGAGAGTCTTTGCCACAAAAAGATTCTTATAAGTATTTGTCTCTTTTGAAATAAAACAAAGCTTTAATTTGTTAAATTGAAATTCTCATGCCCCTGAGCAGTGACGTTTGTGGAGAGAACACTTACCCCATGCAGAGGGCAGAAGGAGAGGGATTTTCCTCCCCATTATCCATGCTTTTAGAGAGAGGAGGTTTCTCCAGCCAGTGTGCATGTGCTGGTGAATCTAATGGGTCTGGGCCTCAGGAGGATTTGGCAAACAGATGGAGAGAGAGAGAGGCAGGGTCAGGAGCAGAGCCTTGTGAGCTCTTCACAGGCCTCTCTTAATTTCTGTGGGTTCCTCTTGGCCCATAAACATTTTTAAGGGTGGATTAAAGCCTGTTTATCTTAATTTCCTGTCATCCACTGTCATCCTCAGCAGGTCCAGATCCACGGCTGCTCCCAACCCTAGCCATGCTCATGCAGCTCAGCTAGATATTCTAGTTACTGGACTGGGTGCTTTAAATAATGCTGTACTTTTTGCTTTGTTGGGTGGAATTATTCAGGAGTAATGTAACGAGACTTGAATTTTTGGGTTTATAAGCCAGGCCAGGATGTGTACTGCAGCTGGTGGGATAGCTTTGCAGTACTGTGGCCTTGTGAGCCTGGTGGTAACATTCAGGCTTGGTTTGCTGGAGAGAGGCATGTATTCTCTGAGCCTTAGAGACTTTCCCACCAGTTTGTGTCTGGGATGGTACTAGAAGCAGCTGTTTCTAAACCTAGATGTGTGGGCTATGGGTCATTATTGCATTAGTGTATTCTGCAGAAAACTTCTGATAACCATGTATCACAGTGGTCTTGCAGAGATGTGGAGTTGCATTCACTTCCCAGGGATCCTGCTTAGTTTAAATATTTCGTGATACTTTATTATATGATATGATGCTTTATTATATTATATATTATATGATTTAATGGTATTTTATGATACTATATGATATTTAATTATATGGAGCCCCTGTGGCTCCAGTTCCTACCATGAGTTGTGTAATATCCCACAGTGGAGCTGAACAGAATGTTCCACGTTCTTGTGTACTGATACCCACAGCAGGGAGTCACTAAAGCTTGCAGGCAAGAAGTGACAGTGTACAGAAAGAACACCCTGAAATCAGGTATTTTCCTGTTGTGTTTTCATTGTGAAATGAGTGTATCTCTAAAACCTTTCTTTTGGTCCAGTGTCCTGTGCAGGAGTCACACTGCTGCGTGCTACTGCCTCTGTGTTGGTGATAATGGGAGTGAGCAGCACCAGAGTTGGAGCTTAGTTTCCAAAAGACTTGCATATTTCTGCAAGACTTGTCCCTCCACAGGAATTTTGGATGGAGCTCTCTACATTTGCATCATTAGAAAAGTTAGTCTGAAAGTTTCTGACATAGGTATTTTTAAATACATGATTCTAAATAAAATTTTTCTTCTGTGACATCAAATTAACAGGAATCAAAATTCAGCCTGGCACAAAGAAGACCGACATTGCTGAAGATGATAAAGTTGTGCTGGTTTACAGAACTCATGTTGGACCATAGTTTATACCTTTATTATGCATTAAAGATAACAATAAGTTTCTAATGTAAAAATAGATTCTTCACCTTGATAAAGCGCTGTTGTGCTACCTACAGTACTTAAAAATTCTTATTTCTGTTTTAGTAATTTATATTCCCTCACTTTATATTCTCTCAAGTTTCTATTTTTGTGAGGAGAGGAAGGGTCATGTTAGGGCAAACCCATTTTGCATGTAATCCTCATCTGTGCCTCCTTCTCCACTTCTTCCCTATGCAGAAGTTCATAGAGTTTGAAGATGCACTGGAACAGGAGAAGAAAGAACTACAAATCCAAGTGGAGCACCTTGAATTTCAGACTCGACAGCTGGAGCTGAAGACCAAAAACTATGCAGACCAGAGTAAGCAAAGCTGTGCACCAGACATCATTATACACATGCCTTCCACACACATACAGTGCTACTTTAAAAATAATTTTCATATATTTTTTTGGTTTAATGTAATTTGTGCAAAACCCAAAATATCTGGTTATGACTTACTTTGATGTAAAATTCTGAGCTTTCCCAAGGGTGGGATATACCCACACTAATTCAGTAGAGGCTACATTTCTTCTCTTTTGTGGTCAGTCTCTCCAGGTGTAAGATTTGGGCCTTTGAAACCTGGTTTCCAGTTTCTCCTTTTATAATATTCCATTCTTAAAAAAATCATCACATTAATTAGTTAGTCACTTACTCACTTACTTACTGAGTTTGTGTATTTGTTTTTACAAATATTTCCTTAATAGGTGCAGGCATTGAAGTTCCCCTCAGAATTTGTTGGTGTTTCATCCATTACTCCTGCTCCTCAAGTAGCCAGAAGAGCCAGTCCAGAGGACAATAAATTGTTGCCAAACTAAGATGCTTACAGGGCACCAAGCTACTGCTGAAAGACTTTTGGTGTTTTATTGCATTTATAGTGCAAAATTGGGAACATGCAGGTACCCATGAACTAAGAGTATAACAAAGACCAAATCCCACAATTCTGTTTGTTTTATTCAGTAGGTGTGGTGGTGTTCACAGGGGTCCCAGGATGAGGGAAGAGATGAGAATCTTGACTCCATGTTTCAGAAGGCTGATTTATTATTTTATGATATATATTATATTAAAAGAAAATGATATAATAAAACTTACTAAAAGAATAGAAGAAAGGATTTAATCAGAAGGCTAGCAAGGAATAGAAAGGAATGATAATAAAATCTTGTGACTGACCAGAGAGTCTGAGATAGCTGGACTGTGACTGGCCATTAATTAAAAACAGCCACATGAGACCAGTCAAAGATGCAGTTGTTGCATTCCACAGCAGCAGATAATTATTGTTTGCATTTCGTTTCTGAGGTCTCTCAGCTTCTCAGGAGAAAAGATCCTAAAGAAAGGATTTTTCATAAATTATGTCTGTGACAAGTAGGTGTAAATTAATTTCTAAAAAAATAGGCTTTGTTTCTCAAATAGTTTATTTTGAGTGCCAGGCGTATGTTAGCTGATAGTTGGGAATCTTCTCTTGGCAGTTTCTCGACTGGAAGAACGTGAATCAGAAATGAAGAAGGAGTATAATGCTCTGCATCAGCGTCACACAGAGGTAGGATATCATCTTTCTAAATAAATAAGCTCTTTGTCTATATGTACATGACTATACCATGTCAAAGAACTCAGCTTTACAATCCTAGTGATGGCTAGAGCTGAACTTTGGGAACATCAGAAATACCTGACTGGAGGGTGTAAAGAGGATGGAGACAGGCTGTGTTCACTGGTACCCAGTGGAGACAGCTGGCACAAACTAAGACACAGAAAACTCACTCTGAACAAAGTAATAAAAACTAGTTTCCTGCAAGGGCAGTTAGCCCTGGCACAGGTTGTTGAGAGGCGTGTTGGAGTCTCCTTCCTTAGAGATATTCATAAGCCACCTGGATGCGGTCCTGTGGCTGCCTGCTCTGTGTGGCCCTATTTCAGCAGGGAATAGGCTAATGGACTGTAGGACATTCCTTCCAATCTCAGCTGTTCTGTGATGCTGTGCACAGTGCCCTGCTACCTCATCTCCCATTGCCAATGAGCCTCCAGGCTTATGTTGTTTTTTCAAAGCTCTTTGGTTGTGAGATTTAGCTGAAGTGATTTTGAACACTATTTGCTGACAAATTTTCTATCAGGTTAGACCATCAGCTTAGAAGGCAACAGTAAACACAAGGAAGTCTGCAAAAAACCCCAGGGGATTGGAAGCGGATACCATAGGAAGTTAAACAAAAGCAGAAAATGAGCCTTTCCTTCTCATCTGTTTGCCTCATGGATTTTTCTCTCCTCACAGATGATCCAGACCTATGTGGAACACATTGAGCGATCTAAGATGCAGCAAGTTGGGGGAAATAACCAAACTGAGGGCAGTGTACCCGGGAGGAGGTAGGGTCATGACCTTTCTGTGTGACACGTGTCACCTGGAAACTTACACACTGAGTGTGCGTGTTTGAAAGAGAAAACAGAGCAGGACCTTTCCCTGGGGACACGGATTGTAGCTGAAGCTCTGTTTTAATGGGTTCTGGGTGAGTTGTGGGTACTTGATGGTGAGGAGCTTTCTATGTTGTTTTACAAAGGTGAGGCTTGATCATGCTGCTATTGATGGGGCCTCTGGAAAACACGTTCATATTCTTAGGTAGTGTGTAGAAGTTTATCTACAGAATAGCTGAAGGTGTCAAATAAAATGTTTGTGTGTTTATGAGTCTTTGTATGTGGGATAGGCAGCAAAACCATAGCAATTAAATGCATTAGCCATTACAGGATTTTTTCAACTGTTGTTCTTTCAGAGAAAACCTTCTGTCAGTCACCAAAAATCCTATTTATGTCCAAGAAAGGGATTTTTCTCCCTTCCTGTAGTATTTGGGTTCTGACTAGAAATAAATTGTCTAAAATAGAGGAATCAATTGAGAAAAACAAACAAAAAAACCAGCTAGATGTCAGCTTTCCTAGGAGATGAGGGGTGTAGAAAGCTTGAGAGAAGACATGGTCTAAAAAGAACCAGTAGCTTGTAAGTGCTCATCTATTCATAAAATTTCCCTTATGAGACTGTTTTTCTTCCTTCTTTTCTCTCCCTCACAGTCTGGAAATCCAGAGTGAGTTCCCAGAACATGGTCTGATCCTAGTCTTAGAGATGGAATGGATAAGTGTGTTAGGCTTGTTTCTCTCCCAGCTTACACTTCTGGAAGTAAGAATATATCTGTGGAAGTGCTTACAGTAAAATCTAAAAGTATCGTAGACAAAAGCAAACTTAGAACATCTCACTTTTAAAGGATGAGTCCTGTGTGCACCTGCCAGCTTTTGAGTCATAGAATCATAGAATATCCTGAGTTGAAAGGGAGCCACAAGCATCATTGAAGTCCAGCTCCTGAGGTGGACTGTGTAGTAGAAATAGTTATTAATTTCTTCCTTGCTTGAAAGCTTAAAAGCATTTGCTTCCCTGACTCTTAAATAAGCTGATATTAATTATGGCTTTATGTTAAAATTCCATGAAAGAGTTGCCCAGTGAAAAGTGTTGCTGGTTGTATCTACAAGAGTGCCAGTCTCTGTTGGTGAAGGGCAAAATTTTCATCAAGAATTACCTTTTCATGTCAGAGAAATTAGTCTTTTATCCTTTAAGTGTGGCACATTGCTAGTGTCCTTGAAGAGAAACACTGTATGTCTGTGAAAAGCCCATGATGGGACTGTGATCCAAGTCTGTAGGAGCTACTAGTGGGAAATGGGAGTTTTTCCTTAATTTTCAGCTTTGTGTGTGTGTGTTTGGGTGTGTGCGTGTGTAGCTCTGTTTGTTGTGCTTGTGCACAGCCCCTGGGCCAGGTGAGTTTTGATGTAATTGCACAGCTGGAGGGAGGAACACCGGTGTTTGTGGATCTTAGTGCACGGGGTGGGGGAACAGGCATAATTTCTCATGACCTGTGGAACAAATTTGGGTGCATTTATTTAAAATAAATGGGGCTAGGGAGAAGTTTGTGCCACAACTTTTGTGGGGGTGGTGTGTATCAATGGCCATCCAAGAGGTGTAATGAGTTTGTACCTGTTGCTATTGAGTAAGAAATGATACAGATTCTCCAGAAGGCTGGTTTGCATAAAGCTCGCCTCTTTACTTCAGATCCTCTTTTATACATTGTTCCAATACAGATAGACCTGGTTGGTCAATTAATCAATACATTTCGCATGATTGGCTAATTGACAAGATGCCTTTCTTATAAACAGTCATTGCAAAAACCAAGAAAACAGAGAGTAGGAAAACACCACCTGCAGGTTGTTTATGAAAATGAGCTATCATTGTTTATCTTCAACTCCCTAAAGTCTGTCAGACTGATTCTGGGAAAACTTATTTAGTTTTCTCATTCTCTGACCAGGCTGTCTCATCCACAGTACCCACTTCAACATGGCATGGGGGTTGCAGTGCACATGTACCTTGTGTCTGTGTTAGGTTGCATGTTTGCATGACATTTGCTCTCTAATGGTTGTTCTTTTTGTCTCGCTTTTTGTGGAATTGCTGCTGTTTGGCTGTTATGTTTGTCACTGCAGTCATCGCCAGTCCTGGAGGAAAAGGTAAATCCTATTTCTGCATCTGAACTTAATTAATCCAAGTGTTGGAGGTTGCTGTGGAGTGGTGACAGTGTGATGGTGAGAATGTACTGTACTGGCATATTTGCTCTCTGTGTCTACTGGCACCTGTGCTACACTTGCTGGTTCAGGGGTGCAGAGGGAGCCATGGAGCTGGGATAACACAGCAGGGAGAAGCTTATGCATGCAAATGCAGAAGACACACAAGTTTGTTACCAAAACAGGATCAGATGTCTGAGATGGGATGTTTACACTTCACATCCCCTAATATTTTAAAAAGTCATAGAATCATAGATCCATAGAATTGTAGAATATCCCGAGTTGGGAGGGGCCATAAGAATTATCAAATCCAGATCCTGTCCCTCTACAGACACCCCAACAATCCCATCCTGTGCCTCAGAACGTTGTCCAAATGCTCCTGGAGCTCTGGCAGCCTTGGGATCATGACCATTCCCTGGAGAGCCTGTTCAGTGCCCAACACCATCTGGGGGAAGAACCTTTTCCTGAAATTCAGCCTAAAACTCCCCTGACACAGTTTCATGCAATTCCCTCAGGTTCAAAGAAATTTCTTCTCTCTTATTTTACACTAGAGAGCAAGCCACGCCTTATTTTTGAGTGGAAGTAGAGCAAGTGTCAATGTCAATAGGTTTCCAAAGGCACTTTCGGCTGATGATTGGGCAGGGAGTGCTGTGCACAGAGCCTCCAAAGAGACTAGTTCTCCTCTTTAAGTGCTGGCTAACAAACTGTAGTTTTGTAATGTTTTGTAAACTTTAGGATGTTGCTTGTAGAACATGCTAATCCAGGTTTTGGCTTCTGGAAACCTTTATTGGAGAGTGTGCTGTTCACCTTGTAACTCAAGGTGGAACTGTCAAGTGTTAAGACTCACCCTGGCTGATCCTGGAAAGATTTGGGTATATGAGAGCAACTGCAGCACCCAAAGTTTAGACCAGGATGAATCTAAATGAGAATACTTTAAATTTATTTGCATTTAAATTTGGTAACCAACTTCAGGACTGCAAAACTAGAGTTAGCTCTTCCTTCCCCTTTCCTGGGAGTTTTGAAGAGGCTTGAAGGTGTTTCCAAAGGTTTCCATCAAGGAAATTTCCTAACAGTCTGTGCTAAAATTCTTTCCTGAAGATTCTACAGCTTCTGATGCTACAGAGAGCCTGTACCTCTTTAACAGGAACTATGAAATTCACACATTTCCTCTCTATTTGGTGGTTCCTGTATTTCCTTGTGTGTTAAGTATGTATGTGTTTGCATATCAACAAAAAAGAAAAAGTATAATTTAATGTCTGTCAGCATACTTTAGGGGCAGCTTTTGTCTCAGTGCTATCAGTGAGTTATGTCAAGTCATTCCAGCATAGTTACTAGAATATTCTGGCTGCACCACTGGTTTGACAAGGACTGTTCTGCAGTTATAGGAAACTTTCTCCTGCTCCATAGACCTATGAAAGCAAGACTCTCTTAAAACTATAATTCGGTCCTGAAGAAAAGGAAAGATATAAAAGTAATGGTTAAAGCATCTCAAAAAATGGCCCAGTTTTGTTTTTTGCATAAAAAAGAGAGAGGTGGTTTTTTTGTTTTTTTTTTAAGTAAACTCTTAGGAATCCTTGGGTCATTTCTTAAACTGTATAACTAAGAATTTTCTGATATTGTAGCATAAGGTGACTCTGATTTCTAGTTTTGAATACCTTTATGATCTCTTACACATAATTAACTCTACTTTCTGTGGTGCTTGTATCAGTGCCAGGGTGAAGATTTCCTAGGAGGGGAAACATTTCCCTAGTATATTATTTAGAAACTTTTGTAGAAACTTGAAACCCAACTGTTAGAAACTTTCAGGTCCTTGGAATGATAGCAGTGGGATAAAGAGAAGTACCTACAGCAGACAGGCAGAGGTAATTGTCCTTTGGCATCATGATCTAGTAGGAGCAGATGTAAGTGGCAAGTTACAGTCATAAACTGGGATTTAGACAAAGAGCAGTAGAATGTTTTCACTAAACCTTCAGCCCTTATGTAAGTCACAAATAGCAAGATGCCTTTGGTAGTGAAAAGGAAAAGCTACAAGGATACTAACAATTCCTATCACATAGAAGTCTGGGTTTGAATCTGTGGAGAATGATAGAATCATTACGGTTGAAAAAGACCTCCAAGGTCATAAAATCTGACCTTCAACCAGATGCCCTCACGCCCAATAAATCATATCGCAAAGTGCCACATCCACACGCCTTTTGAATGCTTCGGGGGATTGTGACTCCACTGCTGCCCTGGGCAACATGTTTCCATGCTTAACCAGTCTTTGAGTGAAGAAATTTTCTGCAGTATCCAACCTGAACCTACCCTGATGCAACTTGAGGACATTTCCTCTTGTTCTTTTGCTTGTTACCTGTGAAAAGGTTAATGGTGTGTGAAAAGGTTAGTGATTTGTGTTCCTCCAAAATCCAGTTAGATGCCTCCTTTCTGAGAGGGTTTGTGTATGAAACATCCATGTACAAGTGTAGTATCTTCAGGAGAGGATTTTAGTGCAGATTCGTAGGAAAAGTGCAACCCAAGCGGGCCATGCTGGAAATACCTTTCTGCCCCATCTTGCCTATCTAGGACAGGCCACAGGAGGCCTTTTTGCCTATTTGAGGTAGGCACTGATGCAGCAAGGCAGCATGCTGTGGTGGCTGGGCAGTGCTTGGAGTGAGAAAGTTGGGCGCTGTGGTTTCTCTCAGCAAACATTGTCTCCTCCGCTGGACACTCCATCTCTGTCCTTCCTAAAAGAGCTGGCTGGTCTACCACCCCCTGTGTTAGTGTGTTTGCTGTGTCCCAGGGGCCCTGTAGCAGTTGTTTGCCGTGGTCACAGGTGAGGTGGCTGCTCTTGTTTCCAAGCCTGGCCATGACACCCAATGCTGATGATCATTAGAGAAAGGCACGTGGAGGTCTGCTGTTACTAACAGCGTGCTACAGAAGAGCAGGTTTCATCACACTCCCAAGATTAAGCAGAAGCCCTGTGCAGGAATAGGTGAAGTAGGATTGAGTCCAAGTATGGGTGCACATCACACAGAGAATCAATTTAGTTCAGCTCTGCAGGGACTGGAGTCAATTAGAGATACCCTGAACCATTTGCTGGATTCGGCAAGCTGCTGCCACAGCCTTTCCACCTCCACTGCTCGCTCTAGATTTTCTCCCACTGAAGCTTGGTCTCAAAACCTATACCAGCTTTTATGTTCAGAATCAAACCTGCAGCTAGTGAGTCCCTGCAGTAGCCAGAAAGGAGAGGATGATCAGAACACACTGCAATATGTGTGATGCAATTATTTATATCTTTGTTTAGTTTTTGAATTGTGAGTGCATTGTAATATGGGTATCAAGGGAGATCAAAGAATACAAATACTCTCTTCCTTGCTTAAAATTGGAAGTGATCCAACCCCTCTGGTTCCTGTTGTTGAAGATTTGGGGTGGAATGTCATAAGTTTCATGTAGATGACACTTAAAAGCCTTATTTCTCACCCTGTGGTGACATCTCTAGTAGCTATGGAGCTTTTAATTTTTTGCTGTGAGAGTTGTTTGCCGTTTCTTATTTTCCTCCAGTACCTTTGTTTCTCAGAAGCACTGACTTAAATTGGCTGGTGGTTCCCTGCACTTTCATGTTCCTCCAAATTTCTCATACTGATTGAGCAGTCAGTTGTACCTGTTATGGCCACTGACCCCCTCCATCTTAAGAGTTTCCCCTGGAGAAGGTATTACTCTAGCAGTAACACCATGGGACTGAGAGCCAGCACCAAGGAAGTGTGGGAGTTCAGAGTTCAGACAGCTGCCATGTGAGGGTAACAGTTGCAGTCCAGTTAGTAACTAGTATTTCATATACACTAGTGTGCTGTTTGTTTTCTGTCAGAACCTTGTACACAGCTAACACACTTTCCTCTCTCTCCCTGTTTGTCTGTTTAGCAGGAAGGAACGTCCCAACTCTCTGAATGTCTTCCCCCTCGCTGATGGCATGGTACGTGGACAGATAGGGGCCAAGATCGTCCCAACACTGGACCACTGGCACCTGAGTGACCTCGGCCAGCTGCAGTCCAACTCCAGCTACAAGGTTTTCTAGACCATCACAGAGCAAGGGTTTCCCACTCCTTCACTGTTGATAACATCTCACATTTTCATTAAGCTAAAGACAATCTGTGTCCGTAACCCTTTGCAGCCTCTCGCTTTGTGTGTGCTCCCATAGTAGCTGTGCTGGAGGTGGGAGGATATTCTTCTGCAGATCTGGCATATGGTGCAGGAAGGATTTGACACAGCTCCTCATGCTGCTTTGTCTCAGGGATAATCTCCTTTACTTGGCTGGCCCCAAGTTGAGAGGGATGTGTGTGGAGGCAGTTAGGGATTGAGTGAAGAGAAATCCTTCACTTCTTAATAGCTTATTTGGGAGAGGACATGGTTCTCTCCTTATTTGGGAGAGAACCTGTCCCTTCTCTCTGCTTTGATAAGAGCAATGGTTCTGCAACTCAGGTGGGGCCAGGCATTGGGTTGCACTTGCCCTTAAGTGTTTGTCATTTTTGACTGACCTCCTGGCCTTCCTTCTATTCACTAAAAAGGGGTCCTTCTTATCCTGTCTGAATGCCCAAGTCTTGCACTGTGCCTAAAGGTCTTATATTCCTCCTATGCCTAGTCACTGCTCTAGACTTGCACTGTCTACCTTCAGTACATCTGTCATCATTACTGCTCTGCCTTCTGCACCAAATCTTCCAAAATCCTCACAGCATTGCAGCTGCACTGGAGCAGCTCATGGGGCTGCCTGATGCATGTTGTGCTCTGCTCTGCTGTTCAGGGGGCTCCTCTCCACTATTCAGAGATTGGTCTGACAGATTAGGCTATGCATGGTGACCCACATTTCCCATGAGCTGTACATATGAACTTTGCGAAGTCTTTGTGCTCAGGATCCCATCAAATCCTTCTCTTTAAATGATTTTCCACAAATGCCTGGTGACAGGTCTGAGAGCCACTGGCTTCTCTGCTGAGCACAGCTCATTGTGTCCACTTGTGTCTCACAGAGCTTCTACTCTATTTCAAAAGTGATTAAATTTGCCTTCACTTTGCTTGGAATTCATAGAACATCGGCTCTTTTATGTGTCACATGTAAGGACTGGCCTCTTTTTGAGAAGTTTTGAATCACTGATCCTGTAAACTACATTGATGCCATAAAGTCAAAGAGGAGATAGAAAAGAAATCCCCAGCTTGTTCTACCCATTCTACATGTCTCCAGATTCCATGAATAGGCTTTCACATGAGGGACTCCGCAGCAGTGGCCTTCTTGATGCATAGACAAATTATCAATTTACTCAGAAAACAAAGTAGTGAGGTAATTTTTTGAACACTGTATCTGTAAAGCAGCCAGGCCTAGCATAGCACAAATGTCAGCACTTTGTCAGCTCTCTGCCATTGTGGAATTTGGAAATCCAAAATATCTTTGCCTAGGATGGAGCGTTGGAATCCAGTCCTTACTGTAATGTTAGAGGCACAGAATTTTGGGAAATGCAGCAACTTGCAGAATGCCATTCAGATCCTACAGTCATTTCTGGAAAGCTCTGCCTGGAATTAGGGAATAGCAGTGCCACAGTACAATAACATAATAATGGATGGTGGAAATGAGGACAGGGCATGAATGTGTTTCTTCATACTAGTGCTGTGCCAGCACAACCAAAATGTATGGAGCTCAGCCCACCTCTGGAATCCATTTTTCCTCAGGCTCTCCAGGCAGTGCTGCACACTTAAGTGTCAACAGACCTTCCAGTGATCAGGCTGGGCAGTGGGGTTAGTTTTTGGAGAACAGTTGGGGGTGGACACTGTAGTTAGATCCATCTTCCACAGCCTTGCTAAGGTCTTATTCTTTCAGTGGTCCCACTGAGAACTTGCAAAAGAAGTAACCCAGCATCTGCATTGCAGGAGAATGCAGCAGCAACCCAGATAAGTGGGAAGCTTTGGTGTCCAAGTTCAGGTAATAGAGGTTGTTCTCCTTTGGTCAGGGAAGTCACCCTGTACAGGGGGTGGTACTAGGTGTTGCTTAAGATCCTTTCCAACCCAAACCATTCTGTGATTACTGACTGGATCTCTTAGTTATTTGGTTGTGATGGTGGTATTAGGTCAAAAAAATCTAGTTCCAAGAAAGCTTTTCGCAGAACTAGCAGTGTGCTGCTCCAAAATATATCATGCGGGGATTCATGTTGGTGCTCGTTAGGGAGACTCAGAGTGGAATGCTGGGATAAAGGAGGCTAGATGGTACAGTGGATCTAAGAAGCTTGTGCTGTGGAAGACTTGGATGGGTAGTCTGTTATGGAGAATTTTCTGAGTATGGAGCAAATTGATGAATAATTAAAGGATGTGATGGACTGACTTGCTAGTTTGGAATGGAGATTTTCCTTCCACAAGCTTCTTGCACACTCTGTGACTGAAATGCTATCTCTTAAATCCTCTGCATGACTGACTTCTCAGAGGGCATGGCTCATGCCCCCTTGCCTCTTCTTCAAAACTCTGATATTTTGTTGACATCACTCACACATGACTCACCTTCTCAGTATGTACCTGACTATTCTCACTAGTTTTCCTTCTTCATGAGGCCATGCTGTACTTACATTTTAAGTGTCCTTGTTTACTTTTTATTACTATTTTCTATTTTAGTTGTATGTCATTATTTTATTTTTGCATTCAGTTTTACATTTATTTTGTACAATGTTTTTGAGATTTAAAGTCCTTAACGTTTTTGTTTTTATGTACTATGCTTTCAGTGTTATAACCATACAATTGTGGCTTCTCATGGTGACATATGACTACTATGAATGTTGGGCCTTTACAATGCATTTTGGAGGTCACTACTACACAGTTGATGTTTAGGAGGTTTACAGGTATGGCCCTAGGTAAGTGGTGGCTGTGGAGATTATTCTTTGGGTGAGCTGTGGGTTTTGGAGAATGCCTCCTGTGCTGGAGAGAAGAGCTGTACTCTTAGTGCAATATTTAGCATGAACAGAGCACTCAGACAATAGAAGGAAGATACCTGCTACTGGGCTGTGAAGAGCAGCACATTGGTAGTACGAAATTCCTCAATTTGGGAGGAATTTCTCCAATGCAGGTTGGAAAGCTGATAAAGTGTGTTTTCAGGGGAAATAAAAAACTCACATCTATGACCAAAGAATAGTGAAAGACTGGGATAATTACTTATTCATGTGTTCAGGGTAAGGGGCAGGTTATGTCAACAAACAAGAAGTTACAGGATGTTGTTGATATAAATATTACCCTATAGACACTGATGATCCAGGACTTTTGAATGAAGAACATCCCTGAAATCTTTCATCCAACAGCAGTTTTGTTTGAGGAAAGAGGTTTTACGGTTGCACTTCACACTTGATAATCTTTTCCCTTTGTACATCTGAAAGCACAGAAGACAAACTGCAGTTGAGATAGTCCAAAGCTTACTGGAGCCTAGTTATTATCGAAAATCCTATTTGACACTTTTTTTTTTTTCTTTACATACTGGGAAAGCAGCTCCTAAATCAGGAATATGAAGTAGAGGTGGGAAGTGTGGTTTTCACATGTAGCAGCCTAAGTGCAAAGTTCTGATCTCAGTCTTGATGCTGAAACCAGCATATTTGAAGGGAGATGGTTTGGATATTCATGTGGAAATGTGGGTGCTATTTGGACTAACAATGTGGAAGATACATAAAATGTGGATTGCATTTAATGGAAGTGCCATTGTAAAAAAAACTGAGTTTCCAATATAAGTGTGCAGGTGCAGTGTAAACCCTTAGATTTCTGTAGTGCAGTGTGCAGCAAAGCATTCTAAGATAAGCATACAGAGGCCAGTCTAATTAAAGGAAGATCTTAATAAAATTCCAGATTTAACAAAAATAAGGCTGCAAAGGGTTAAGTCACCACTTTTTTCAGTCTTCTCACTCATCCCTCATTGGATTTTTTTGTCATGTTGTGAAGCTGTTATTAGAACAAGAGAACGAGACTTCCAAAAGAGCAAAGTGAAACCCTGTCAGAGCTCCGAGGTTTGGGGGCTCAGAGCAGCCTCTGAGCTGAACCAGGATCTCTCTAGTACTTGCACAGGAGGTGAGAGGCCAGTGGTGAAGATGAAAGCTCGGTGTGGATGTGCAGATGAATGCCACTGCACCCAATTGCAACTCACTGTCGCATATAACTTTCAGCATTAATTATGTCACCTCCCTACAGGCAGTAATTAGAGCGGGCTGCCCTTAAGACTGGGGAAATCTCTTTGAGTCTGAGAGAGGTCATGGTGCTGGTCAGGGCATTCCTTGTCTGACTGAAGCAGTGTGCTTTAGTTGACAAACACAGCTTACGGTGTAAAACCCTGACAAAATCTTGAAGCCTCCTGTCCCTCAAGACGTGATGGTACAAGAAGCGGGGCCGTAATGTCTGTTAGAACCAAGAGCCATTTTGCACATTCCATACTGAGAATCCATCTCCTGTGTTCATTTCTCACCTTTCTGAATTCTTGGGTATTATCATCCTGCCATTTGGAAGTGGGAGACCACACCTGTTTATGCTGTGTTCTCAAGCTGGACCCATGCCTGCCTAGCTGTGCATAAGGTGGTTTGGGGACATAGGTCTCCTGTGTCAGACAAGCCAGAGCATCCCAGATCAGTGTCCACTCTGCTTCTGCAGTTTAGTGGCAAAACCAGTTTGCTCTTTTCTCATCCAGGCGTGTTGGTGGCTTACAGTAATGACATCAGCCAAGACTTCTAAGAGGCCACTTCACATCCTTCCCAAGTGATACCCATGTTGCCTTCCAGCCTTGGGAAACACTGGCCTAGTTAGCTGCAACTGCCAAAGCCCTTCAGCTTTCACTGTAGTCTGTGTGAGCTACAGGTGCTTTTCACCTGTGATAAGGCCACCTTTCTTGAGATCACATACCAATGTGATTTGTGAAGACCAGTATTCAGTATTGAAGGAGTTATCAGCCTTATTGAAGAAGGACATCAGCCCTTTCTACAGGTGGGATTTGCTTGCTGAGCTCAGCACAAGAACTCAGTGCTTCACAGTGGTGTTAGTGCCCAGTGCCACCAGCAAACAATGGGACATGTAACTGGTACAATGAGCAAGAGCCATGCTCATAATGCTTTAAGGCATTATGAGCATGTAAGTCCTATTGCACACCAGCAAATGGGACTTACTGAAGTGTATAATTGTGCTTTTCCCTTTCTGTTCTGCTGCCCTGGAATTGCCACAGTGCCCCCAAGATGAAATGTCTGAATCTGGGCAGTCCTCAGCAGCTGCCACACCGAGCACCACGGGAACCAAGTCCAACACTCCCACATCATCTGTGCCCTCTGCTGCTGTCACCCCTCTGAATGAGAGCATCCAGCCCATCACCGAGTACGCCAATGGCACCACCAAGAGTAATAAGAGGGCACGAGAAAAGCGTAACAGCCGGAACATGGAAGTCCAGGTCACACAGGAGATGAGGAATGTCAGCATAGGTATGGCAGCTGGAGCTCAGGTACTTGGTCACTAACATAATCAACTTCCCAGTGCTTGTGTCCCTCTGTTACAGGGAGAGGCTGGGAGACTGCACTGTAAGTATAGAATTTGAGGAAGCCTGACTCAGAAAGGTACATGAATGAGACAGGGTTAATTGGATGTTAGCAGTTTTCTGTGTTGTAAATTTTTGAAAACATCAGTTATATGAGTAATTTCACAAATTCACAGAATGGGAACAGTTTACTGAGTTCAGTTCCCTGCAGTGACATGCATTCATGTCTTGGAACCTCTTTTGTAAGCACTCAAGTCACATCTTTGGCTGAGCTTTTGGGAAGCTGTTCCTGGATCTCATCAGTATGAAAGTTAAAAACTTATATTTAGTTTTCTGTCTGTATTTATTTGTAAGTATTTTATATCCAGTTGTTCAAATGCCAAATTTGTCAGTGAGATTAAATAATTATTTTCCCTCTGCGCTCTTATCCCACACTCTGATTTGCTTAAAATAATTTTATCCAGCTGTTTTACTCAGCTAAATGAGCTGATTTTTTTAGCCTCTTTCTCATATAAGAACACTCCCAAATCTGTGGAAGTTACAGTTGTTGTCTCTCGTTTTCCAGAGTACTTTAGTAATTTGAATTCATGATTTCTTGTCAGGAAAGCCATTCTCTAAGCTTTAGCACCAGGCTGTTAAGTAAATAAATGATTTAATAACATGATAAAAACCCTTCATCTATGTCCATATACTGTCTGAGCAGGTCTACCCTTGATTGTGAGACTTTCAGTGGCCATCAGAAATGAGAAGTGATCTGTTTTACAGGTCATGAACTTAATATACAAAAGGACTGTAATGTTTATCAAAGGTCATTAGGATAATATGCAGGAGCAGAGGGGTAAACATAGTTCTATGAGGTTGGCTTCTGAACTAGATGATGATCTTCTTATCCAAGTTAGTCCTTGGGAAGCAGAAGTTATATCTAAGTTATTACTGAAGCAGAAATTTCTCTGGTAACATTCACAGGGTGGTTCCTAATGAAGTAAGACCATAAAACAACATTTAACATCTTTTGCTGTTGCACTGAAGAAGAACTGAGAGAGAAGAGACTGAGTCCCAGTCTGTATTTTCCTGAGGGGGCCCTCAGGGTCACAGATGTCCATCTATCAGAGACTAGGATGGTTGTCCATGGAAGCATATGGGTTCTGAACAGCCTGCTGTTAGATTGTGGTCTGGCTGTGATCCTGGCCAAGGCAAGACCATGAAACACTTGTATCAGGAAAGCTAAGCATGGATGTCAGTAGTTTGAATGCCCTGATTTTTACAGTTGCTGCTTTACAAGCTCATTTACTATCAACAGTTTTCTTGGGTCAAAATAATATTTTTTTTTTGTATGTGTGCAATTGTGAAGTGGAAGCTTTTTCTGCCTCCGCTTTCTGGGTGGAAGTGTGATATTGTGGAATTTGCTCAAAGCAGATAGTTATGGCTTCCTTATGTGGTCTGCATATTCAGCCTTTCAGCTATTTCTCACCCCTAATGAGAAATCAATTCTCCACGCTTAGAAATAATGCACATACTTGAATTTTGATCATGTATTTTATGCATCTGTAATTAAAATGTCTCTCAGTGATGCATGTGCCTTAGAGCTGATCTACCAAAAATGGTACTCTGAAAACACCTCTGGTGTTTGCAAACATTATGTTCTGCAAACACCTCTGACCTCTGCTGGTCAGAGGTGTTTGCAGAAAAGCTTCCCAGCTTGGTAAAATAAAGCTGAGGAAGGCTGTGCTTGTGTTAGACCCGCTGGGTGTGGATGCCTGCTTTGGCAACAGATCCACATCACACTTTGTCTTCCAGCCTGGGTTTGCTGCCAGCTGGCACAATGCCAGCCTGGAAGAAATTAGCACTTCAGTTGTCATGGACTTGGTATATTTGGTTACTGAGATGTCTGGAAAGGTAAAAAATGTCACATCTAAGTTCATTGAGGGACTAATGTAATTCACAAATTAGGTCATTAATCTTTCAGGAATTCCTTGTGTGAACAGACACAGTGTTCATGTTGCTTGGTCAGAATAGGTGCAAGTCTGAGCTTTTGAAGAGTTTGGTATTCAATAAATGGGACTTGACAAGAGCAAGAAATTTCTTATTCTTTAAATATTGGCTTCAGGTTGTAGATTACACACAAACCAGATTTTCTTTATCGGTTTTGAAGTCAAGATTCACTGTAATGGGTATCTAAACCAGTGCAGACTTGAAAATTTGTATTGAAAACCTATTTCTGTTAAAACTAAATAGTGCCAGTTCTTAACAACAGTAATTTCTATGAAGCTGTACAGAAAATCACTGTGTTGCTTTCAAACTCAGCTAATGCTGTCTGGGGATGGAGGAGTTTTTTATTGGCAGATAAAAAAAGGAGTTTTAGAATTTATTTCAATGAATAAAATATCTCTGCTGATCCCATTTTAGTGAGTATTCAGGGCAATGATTTTAGTGATGCTTTGGAATGGGGGTGGGAAGGGGAATGCTTATGTTGTTCCTGCTCTGGAATTGAGAGACCACCTTCAACCGCTTTCTGTTCTAAGACTTTAAACGTGGCACCATGAAATTTTCAAATCTCGATATTCAAAGCTGTAAAAGTCCCTTTGAGAAATACCATTCTCTGAAAGTCCTGATCCTGTACATGATCTATACTGTCTTACCTAGGGATGGGCAGCAGTGATGAGTGGTCCGATGTCCAGGACATCATTGATTCCACCCCAGAGCTGGATATGTGTCAGGACCCCCGCTTGGAACGCACGGGTAGCAGGTACTGATTGTGACTTTACCCTGTGTGCTCTGTCAGTTGGCTTCATGAGGAATGAAGAATGGATGCTCTGGCTCATAGTGAGCTCACAATGCTATTTGAGACAGTGCATGTATTCCGCCTAATATCAGAGGTCCTGCCCTGCTTCGGGTTCTCCAAAAGGCAGACCCCTGCTGGTGATCTGCAGGAGGATGCGTACAGCTGACCCAGGACTGGGCTCATTTGTCTTACTGGTCAGGGGGTTTGGAGAGATGATGGAGCAGCAGAAGTTTTAAGAAAAGAGAACATGGGCATAAGCTGTCAGGAATAGGGAAAAGGTGCATTTGTCCAATAAGAGCTCAATTCTGAATTCCATTTTAAAACCTCAGGTTTCTTTCACTTCTAATTTTGTCAAGTATTTGAGGAGGCAGGACTGCTCCCCCCAAGGGAGGACAAACAGAGGTAACCTCAGCAATCCAAATTCCACAGGCTCTGAGCAGGGAGGCTCAGATCACTGGTAGTAAGCCCTGTCAGCAGCCCCAAACAAATGAAGGGTGTGAATTCGGTCCCAGTGTTACCCATAAGTAGCAGGAGACAGGACTGAAGACAGGTGCATCTTAGCAAAGAGCTGAAGGCATAGGCCTGAGGTCAAAGGGAGCTCTGGGACCGGGGGTAGGTGCGGTTCCCAGGTGAGGCTGGTCAGAGCAATTATGACCCATCAGTGCACTGAAGTGGTTACAAATCCTCAACACAGTTTTCAGAAGAATCATCAGACTTTTACTAAACTATTCTGTTGCTCTGATCCCTACCCATCACCTATTTTGTTCTAAATAGGAGGCTTCCTAAAGGCTGTTAATTTTGACACCACGTTGTTGTGAGTCTTGATTTGTTTTTATTAAAGTTTACCTTTTACCCTTGTCCAGTGGGTAATTTGGCACTCTATCAGCAAAAAGCTCCCCAGAATCTTACAGATATGCAGAAAATATAGTACCCTGTCAGAGTAAAGGCAAGATTATCTAATGGTCCCAATCTGGATTGGATTTGCCCACCCTGTTGAGCACCCCCTCTGAGAAGGGTATGAGCAGCAATAGGACCTGCATGTCTCATCTGGGAAGGCACACAGAGTTAAGCTTCCCTTGGGACATGTAGGATATCTGGACTATTTTTAGGGTCAGGAGGAATCTAGAGAGTTGAAACTGCTCAGTGTGGGGAAGAAAAGGTGATTGATGAGATCAGATAAAAAACTGGTCAAATACAGGGGAAATAAGGAAACAGAGAGGATTGATGCACCAGAGCTCTTCAGGCAGGAATCTCTATTCCAGGTGGTGAGACTGAGAGCTACAGGAGACACAGCCTGACTTGGACTGCTGACAGTGTGTGTGCTGCTCTGAAAGCAGAGTGCTTTCATGATACATATAGCTCTGAAAGCTGAATGTTGAACAGGAAAATTCAGTCTGAATTAGGTCTCCAGGTCAGACTGAGTGCTGGTTTCTCTTGTCATTTGTGCTGACCATTGGATTGTGTGAACCAATTAACTGCAGTGCCATCACAGCACCATTTGTACTTCCTCAGTGCTCTCAGATGTCTGGGTAGCTGGAATTTTTCTGTAATTGAAAAACCCACTTTTTTTTCCTCTTCTTTGCAGTGTGCTGTAGCTGCAATATCAGAGGCAGCTACTACACTCCATTTATAATCACTAAGATTGTTGATGTGATAATGAAGCCATACCACTTGAAATCATCTTAGCTGGTGTTGACTTTCTGATAGATTGCTGGAGAAATTGCATAGCTGCTGCTCTTGCTGGTTTGATGTTACTCATACAAGGCAGGGCACTGCAATTTTTTTAGAGTAGACAGCCACAGTCCCAGAAGTTGCCTCACCTGCACATCCTGAAACAACTCTTTGCTGCTTTGAGCCATGAGGCTGTCAAGAAATACAAGAAGATTCTTGATGGTATCAAAGAGACTGAGAGATGGAAATGTGCTGTCATCTGATAAGACTAAAAACTATTAACCTTGATTTACCTTTAATTAAATACATTTGGGGACATGTGAAGAAATGCTTTTCAATACATACGTTTACCCAAAGAGAAAATGGACCCTTCAGACTGATGGCACTTATTGGTTGGCCAAGTAAAAAAGCTGTTGCTGTTTTCAGCATTGAATTTTGTATTTGGTCTTACTGCTGTCTGAGGTTTCTGTCTAGATTGATCAGAGCATGGGAATGCTTGCAGAATCTGACAGGTCAAAGCTGAGCTCTTCTGCGAGGTGAAATTTTTCTGTGAAATACTGAATAGTCCTTAACTTGTGTGACTTCAGAGTAAGTCATCTGGGTGAGCTTTGAGGTTGTGGATGATAAATGTGTCCTCAGCACAAGAAGGACATAAAGCTGTTAGAGCAAGTCCAGAGAAGGCCATGGACATGCTCCAAGGACTGGAGCCCCTCTGTTTAGAGCCAGGCTGGGAGAGCTGTGTGGGGTTCACCTGGAGAAGAGGAGGCTCCAGAGAGACCTCAGAGCCCCTTCCAGGGCCTAAAGGGACTCCAGGAGAGCTGGACTTTGGACAAGGGCCTGGAGGGACAGGATGACGGGGAATGGTTTCCCACTGCCAGAGGGCAGGGTTAGATGAGATATTGGGGAAAAATTATTGTCCGTGAGGGTGAGGAGGCCCTGACACCGGTTGCCCAGAGCAGCTTTGGCTGGAAGTGTCCAAGGCCAGGTTGGATGGGGCATGGAGCAACTTGGGATAGTGGAAGGTGTCCCTACTCTTGGCAGGGGGTTGAAACAAGGTGGTCTTTAAGGTCCCTTCCAATCCAAATAAGTTCATAATTCTATAATACAGGGAATAACACATGCTATTTTCTTTACTCAGTGTGCTTCCTGATTCATTCAGTGGTGAACAAATAGGTTTTGATTGCAAGAGTTTGAGATGCTCAGTATTTCATTGAGCTTAAATGTTGGCAAGTAACAAGATTCCTTCTGGTTTTTTGCTTCCAACAACAGCCCAACACAGGGGATTGTGAACAAAGCATTTGGCATCAACACAGACTCCCTGTACCATGAACTTTCCACAGCAGGGTCTGAGGTCATTGGAGATGTTGATGAAGGAGCAGATCTGCTAGGTAAAACCTTGTTTTTTTCCTCTGGTACAATGACTCCGTACTAAGCTACTAGAAACATTTAATTTCTCTTTTTCTTTCAGAATATGGATGTTTCTCTTTTTTAAGAATGCATGGAAATTGAGATACATGTGGTAGGAGCATAATACCTGCAGTACAGTAATGATTATTTAGAAAATAATCTCAGCTGTTAGATAACTTTTATTTGGGTTTTCTTTAGTGCATAAGTTATTTTTCTACAGGATTCTACCACACAAATAATTTGAAGACAAAATTTGCTTCTTCTGCTTCTGGCTGAAAATTCCTCCCCCAATATTATACTGAGAGAAGAAATTTGTTTGAAATTTGTAAGAAAATAACTCATTTGGTTAAGTTTTTGATGTTTAAATGATGTGGAAATACTATGGTCTGTAATGCAGTATTTACTGTTTTGCAGTCAGCCTAAGAGATGTAATAATTAACTTATTAAGCTGATTTTGAAGGTGTTTGTAATACCTGTAGCCAGGCTGTATTCTGTGTTCCTGGCTGGGACCCTGCATCAGTCAGAGAAGCAGCTTTGTCTCTGGGAGCACTCTGAGCCTTCTCCATACTTCTTCTATTGGATTCCTGAGTATCTAGATCTTGGTTTTTGACAGAATTTAAGCATGTTTTTAATTATTGCTGTTTTTCTGCATCAGGACAGTACAAGTGGTCTTTGAATACTCAGGTGACATGGGCAGCTGATAGAGTTTATGACAGTGTAGTTCATGTTACTGCTTGCTTTAAGGAGCCTTAGGACACAGAAACAAGGCGTTATGTGTACTTAGTGGCAAGAGATTTGATCTGAAAGTGAACATTTCCTTTCTGTGATTACTGATACAGATAATCTTGATATCTATTGATATCAAGATTATCCATATCTACTGATACTGATATGGATAATCTTGTAAGTTTGGTTCTGTGTATGTGTTCAGAATAGAATGAGCTAAAATGTGTCATACAGTTTTGCAGCAGCTCACCTTTGCCCAAATTATGAAGGTACTTGTATCAGCTTTGATATGTCTTGTATCAGGACCCTTAAAAAGCATATGTTTTTGCAGGGGAGATAGTTTTTGCCCTATTAAACAAAAACTTAACCTTGAGGATTCAGACTGAAAACTGGAAAGGAGTTAATAAATTACTTCTTGTTTGATGAAGGACAAGTATCTGTGAAACCATACTATTATAGCCAATAGTGTGACTGGAATTAAGAACATGAATTGGACCATCATGAGAATGCTCACAATAGCTTTTTGATATGAGTAGGTTTGGGTTTTTTTTAAATAATGCAGCAGGTATGACAGCCCTGAGGCCATTGCCTAAAGCATGAAATCATTTATTGTCTCACCTTCAACTCAAGATTGCCAGAATAAAAAAAAAAAAGCATCAGAAGACTCAGGATGAGCTCACAGGCTTACTCTGCCTGTAATGGGAGCCAGTCTGTGCAGATATTTACAAAATTAGGAATTTTGAAAGAAAAGCAAGATTTCCAGGTTTGAGAATTCCCTGGATGCTAGTAGCCATTTGCAGAAGGGCTGGGGCTCCTGCTTAAAGGGAAGCTTGGCAGTAGGAACTACATGTGATGGTTAAAGCTGTGGAATGAATTTTAGTTAGCCAGCTTCATACATTATCAGGAGCTCTCTTCCTAGCAGAATCAAAACACTAAAACCATGGATAATCTTGCCATTGACTATCTGCTTTATCTTGGTCCTCATGTCCACTCCTTCCTCATCAACGATTGTTCAGTTGATTCTGTGGCTCTATCTGCTAATCACTGTGCCAACTGCTGCTTTCTTTCTCCCCCTCAAAATGGCTGGGGTATCAGATATTATTGGCTTGAAAGAGTTATTGTTCTGGAAAATTACTTTCTTGGTGTATGAACAGCTTCAGACAATGTGCTTCCCACTTTGGAAGCCTGCCTTCTGGAAATCCACTTCCCCTTGGGATTACCCTGTAGTCTGACCCAGTGATCAGCAAGAAATGCAGACTGTCATTTTCAAAGGGCCAAACCTTTTTTTTGTCCAAATCTTGCATGATTGTTCACTACAGTCTCGGATGAAGTCAAAGGTGCTTCACCTCTGAGATGTCTGTTGTTTGGGAATTACCATTTGCAATAAAATGTACAAAGACTTTGTTGAACAGTGCCCATGTAAGCGTGGACCCTGAAGATCACAGTGTAGTTTCTGAAGACTGCAATATGGCTTACAAGGAGGACATTTCTGTACTGGGACCATTTTCTAGCCTGAGCAGAGCTGCAGAACCCTTTCAGGTGATCCCATGGCAGGCCAGCAAAATAGGAGGACTGGTTCCTTTTCAAATATGGGAGATGGACTCTGCCTTGTTTTGTGATCAACACTGATCTAACTAATCCTTTTGCTGAGTTCTGGCCACTGACTTTGGCACATAAGGGTGTTTTTAAAATGAACATATACATTGCTGGTTGTACAAAGAGAGGAAGCACAGAGAGATCTCAGGGGTTGTGCCTCTCAACAACTAATGAGACTGGTACTTTTTTTTTGTCTTTGCACAATGGAAAGCACAAAAGAAAGTCTGGTAAAGATAGAAGCAAAGGGATAGATCTTAGGGCTGACAACAATCTGCCAACATAATCCAAAATTCTGCCTTTTTTGTTAGGTAGAATGTTTTCTCTTTGTGCTGTACTTTTGAGTCTGAAGAGACACAGAGGAAATGGTGCTTTATGAACATGATATAAGGAACAAGATCCACAAGCTGAAAGAGTCCTCTAGGTCATATTTGGAGCTTGCTTCTTTCTGTAAATCAAATTCATGAATGACTCTAAGCTCATTTAAGTGAAGACTTATTACTTCCTCCAGTCTCTCAAAACTTGGCAATCCGTAAAGAATATTCTCTTTTTTTCTTTTTTTTTGGTCTCAGTTCCTTAAAAAAAGAGAAATTTAATTAAACACGACCTTAAGAACAGGACTTACAGAAATTGCCCTTGAGCACTGGTTGGCAGTCAAGTCTGATTCTGAAAAGGAAAATCCCATTTATTCCTTGTATATAATTGGCACACTTCATGTCTTATTATTTTGAATAAACCCCACAAAACATGTGGGTTTCCTCCTGTCAATACTGCTTTACATACATGGGATATAGGAAGTATTCTGGAGGACAATGTGGAGTGAGAACAATTATTTATTAATGAGCATTGAGAACCAAATTCCCTTATTTCTCCTACAGACTTGGGAGCACTAGTTGGCAGTTTTCCTCTATATAGACTTGTTAATCACAAGTGATCCTGGGTAGGTTCCTGTTCTCCCATCTCCCCTTTTCTCAGCTTCCCCTTCTACCAGATCCCCCTTCCTGCTCTTCCCTATCCCAGATGTTTCCAGATGCAAACGATCACAGCAGTTTGGGTGTGCTCAGTGGACAAGCCCTTTTACTGAGGGTGGTGACAGTGGTGAGCTGATTGATTGCCCAGAGAAGCTGTGGCTGCCTCATCCCTGGAAGTATCCAAGGCCAGATTAGAGGAGGCTTGGAGCACCCTGGGATAGTGGAAAATGTCCTTGCCCATGGCAGGAGGTGGAACTGGATTATCATTCCAACCCAAACCATTCTGTGATTCAGGTTTAGGATAACCAACTGTATTTGCTTTGGAAATTAAAGAGCAGGGGGTCTGTGGTAAAGATAGAAATGCAGTGTTATTAGTGGTAAGTTTATATACAGTGTTGTGTACAGAAGTTGAAATGAGATTTTCAAACTAAGTCCCAGTGCTACACTGTACCAAAAAAGGTTTTAAATGCAACCAGTTGTCTTTTGCAAGCTGAAGTGTCACTGAAGAGCACAGTCAGAAGATGCAGCTGTTAAAATTGCAAGGTGAGGGGAAGTGAGAGGTAGTGGGAATGAGCTGTTCTGCATTTAGTGGTAGATGACTAAATAAAGACAAAAAAAAGGCTTGCCCAGTCCAGGAAAAAATGATTGCCTCAGATCCAAATCTGGAAATCTGGAGATAGCTGAGGTGTGTGTTTGCAGTTGTACCATGGGTTACCTTTCCTTGGGGTTTTTTTCTGTCCTGTATGTAGAGTCATGCCATCAACAACTATGGCAGATCCTGTCCTTACTATTTCATGCCTTTTGACATTGAAATGGCTGAATCATTGTTAATTTTTTTAAACAAAATTTTGATTTTATTGGTTTTAGTCACTGATGGATTCTTTTTCACTTCCTTTTTCCCTTGTCTCTTTGTGCTTCGCTGGACATGGCGCATAGGGGAGTTCTCAGGTGTGTATCTCCTGCTCAGTTCTCCTTGTTTCTTTTTTTCTGGTTGAGGTCGGATAATGTGGTATACACATGTGATACTCCCCTGCTCTTGTCCAAACACGGTTGGCTTTGCAGGCTTTTCCCACCTCGCCTTGCTTGGTTGCCTCACACTGGTGGGTCCCTGCAGCAGGAGGTCCCTCTTCTGCTCACGTTCCTGCCACCTTTCAACCCGCTTTCTCTTCTGTGGCTGTGGGCAGGTTTGCTCCACAGTGTCACACTAGCGTGTCACTCAAGGTCTTGGGGCTCAAAGGGCTTTTTTTCTGCCAGGAAGGGTACTTGTAGCAGAGGTCGGGTGGGCACAGACTGAGTGAGGGTCCCACTGTCCTCTCCATGGCCTGTGCTGTGAGGAGTCCTTCCATATGCCAGTGGCTCTGGGGGGTTACCTGGTGCAAATCAACCCCCTTTGGGTATTGTAGTGACATTAAAGACACTTTTGTGATGGGTTAGAATGGCAAAGCCTCTGTCTTTGGTGGAAACTTTGCCTTACTGTCTCAGGAGTTGGGTGATGGCTCTGTCCTTTGTTCGGGGAGGCTGCTCGCTGCCCTAGAGCCATGCTCTGCCATCAGGTTTGCACCTGCTTGAAAAATACACCTGGGTCCTGATGAAATTTCAGTTGAAATCAAGGGAATCTCTCTTGATTACAGTGTAAACTGGGTAAAATTTGCCCTATAGTAAAGTGCTGATCTGGCAGCTGCGATAGCCTCATGTGCCAATGAGCTCTGCCATGTCCCTGTGCCTGGTACTGCTCAATGTGGGCTCTGTGACAATACCAAGAAAGGGACAGCATCATCCCTTCTTCTCATTCAAACTGGTTTTACTGTAAGCCACATTTTGTGTGAACATTTCTCAGAAAACCTTCCACTGAAGCT